>NW_025222452.1:1507373-1561233 GCF_014066325.1 Apis laboriosa
TTTTTTTTTTTTTTTTTTTTCCTTATATTTTTTAGACTCTGTGATTTTTCATATTACTCTTGTTTTTTTCTCTCTAACGGTAAAAATTATTTGACGCATAATGTACATTTTTCTTTTTTGTTAGTATTTTTGGAATCTTACCTGCTGTTGTCCAAAGGCATAACCAAAGGAAGAACTTTTGTGATAAAAGTTTGAATCGTATGTACAAAAAAGAGTCAATTGTTATTAGCGACATAAATTTTTATTGTTTGTTTTTCTTTAATCACGATATATTTATTAATGGCAAAATTTCTTATCAGGCAGTTATATTGTAAGGAGGATTATTATTATTATTATTATTATTTCATTTCGTGTAAAAAAACGATTGTAATACGTGCGATACGTCATCGACACGCGGAATTGAATAATGTAACATTACATTATATATCTAGAAAGGAAAAATTGAATCCAAATGTCGAGTCGTTTCATCGTCGAATCGTGTCATTTTTTTTAACCTGTATCTATTCGAAATAAATTCGTCTAGACCATTCGATCTGCATCGAATAAAAGAATTGTTGCAGCAAATTGGATGCGAGTATAGCGTCGCGATGCTCTTTAATTTTTAGCCGATTTTTTCTTTTCTAATTTCTAATTTTTCTTTAATTTTAAATTACAATTAAATGTTCAAGAAATTTGTGACGTTACGAGAAGAAAATTATTTAGACATCGAATTTTGTCATCGTACGACATGTTAGAAACTGCCAAATAATTTAATTAACAAATAATGCCAAATAAATAATATTCCTACCTATTTTTTCTTTTTTTTTTTTTTTTCTTTTTTTTTTTCTTTTTTTTTTTCTTTTAATAGCTTATTGGAGTAATATGTATGTAAGTTATTTTATACATTGGAAGATGAAGTGTATATATATGAGTGTATACAAGCATGTAGATGATATCTGTTTAAATCTGTTGAATAAGGTAAGAGATGTACAGGATGTCCCAAAAATATGAGAATATTCAAATTGATTCTTGATAATAATTTGAAGCAACATTTTCTTTTTCAAAAATTTTCGTTACGGCTCTATTATCACGTTATTAAAAAAAAAATTATCAGGTAGCCGAGCATAAATCCAAGCAACATATATCGAAGAAAATGTCCAAAATGTTGATTAGTGTAACTTATTCATTGTTGTTCATGATATAATTTTTTATCGATAAAAGAAATATTTGTTATATTCAACATATTTTCTTCCATATTTCTTTCATATATTGCTTGGATTTGTTTGTGCTCAGTCGACGGCTCATGCTATCGTCGCGGCTCGACTAAGTGCTTCGTAATTGGCCAATCTTTTTTTTTTTTTTTTTTTTTTTTTTTTTGTTAACAATTCGTTAATAAAGCAGTAATGAAAGTTTTTGAAAATATTGCTTGAAATTATCTTATGAATCGTATAATTCATAGGTGTTTTAGATTTTTGAGACATTTTGTATATATTAAATGGTTATTGATAATTAATTTCGGCAAAAATGTTGTTAAATCATATCTTGTATACACTTATCCTTGGATATGGCGTATGTAAAAGTGCGGTACTTTAACAATTCAATTTCTATAGAAATTAGTTTTTTCAACTAAGATTATAATCTAATATACACAGCGGATCAAAGATGTTATATTTTTTATCGCTGTCACGATGCATATCAAAGAAATATTTTTCATCGTGTACAAGATAGTTCGATTAATAATATAATTATTACATGTTATATATATATAAATATATAAATAAAATATATAATTTTTTAAATATAAATTTATACGAGAATTTTAACGAGAGAATCATGGATAATGTCGTTAATCGTTATAGTTACATTTATCATTGTCGTTGTCGAGCATTAAACATACATTAATTATTAATGCTCTTCGGATTTTACAAATTGTTATGAAAACTAAATAAAGTGAGATCTCGAAAAGAAAAAAAAGATCGTTTCCTTTGGATCTGACCCATATACAGTAACCATATTTAAATAATGTATTTATATTAATATGTAACGCAATAAAAAAGGATCGAAGTAAAAGCAGGATGACAACCTAATCGTATAAAGAAAAAAAATCATATCTTCGTTGAAGCATAACTCAATTAATCGTAAATATTTAAACCACTCTAAGGAGATGATAGTATCATCTATTTATCTCGACGAAATTATTAATTCCTTCACGCGTGTTAAATATAAAAATTTGATTTAAATTACACTTTTTGAAACGTTATTTTTTTCTTTCCTTTTTTCCTTTTTCTTTTTTTCAAAGTTTAAACATATTTAAAAATATTTGTTTCTAAATTACACAAATTAGTTGCAATTTTTTTTTATATTAGATCCTACTTATTAACAATTTTAGTTATAGAAATATCTTCTTAAATTTTAAAATTTCGTTCGAAACGATGATCGCGTTATAAGGTCGCGCTGTGTTTTGTTTTGGTAAGTAACTCGAACGTTTCAGTCGAGTTAACGACAGTGAAGCGAGCGCACGTGTAAACTTTCCTTCTCATTTGTGAAAACGATTATTTTTATAACACCAGTCTTTTAACCGTGGAAATAAATTACGTGCAGTATTCTTTAATAGCATTTTATCGCGCTTCTAAAAAAAGCTAAGTCTTTCCATTGCTATCGAATATTTCATCTTTCGAGCCAGATGTATTCTCTACTTTTGCCAAAAAGAAAATTCATTCCAAAATTCAAAAATTCATTTTCATAGACAGTGGTTCAAAAAATAGTGAGTGAATATAATTATCAATCCTTTCGATCGTTACGTTTTCTTTGAGATATAATCCAAGTGTAAACAAAATATAAATTTATCAATTGTCAAGAATTCAGTTGATGTTTTGCATAAATAAATACATGTAAACAATACACGTTGTTCGTGCTTGGTGCATAGTGGAAAATAGTGACTCTGCACTCTATTTTATAAATATATCTAAGCAAAAATAAATAGCAAACAATGTAATGCCTTCGAATTCGAGCCTACAATTTTACAGTGGAGAGTATTTTCCTGGTAAAAATTATCTTATCAAAATTATATGTTTATCCATTCATCTTTTAACTATATTTATAAATAAATTATTTAAAATTATTATTTTCGGCCATCTCTAAAATTAAATTATTTTTGAAATCGTATTCATATACGAATAAACTTATTATAATGTTAAACTGTTTTACATGTATTTATAACTTATATTATTACTATATTTATATACTACATTATACTTATATTATTATCATTCTTGAACATTTTTTTTAAATATATCTGCACAAAAAGAAGAGATAAGAAACTTTCTCTTTTATGGAAATATATCTAATCATCGTTTTTAAATTAAATAAATACACTATTTCTAAAAGAATTCAACGAGAATAGAACTAATTGATAAAAAAGAGTGAATATTTATATGAGGAGCACGTATTAAATATTAAAAATCTGATTATTCAAAGCGAGAAAGAAATTAACTTCTAAAACTTTTAAAATGTAAAAAAACATCTTCACTTATTCCGAAAATATATTTAACTCTCTTCATCACAGAAATGTGAGGCAAAATTCTTCAAGAACACTTTAATTGAAACACCATTATTGATTAACTCTCTAACTCATTAAGAAAAAAAGGAACGAACGAAGGATCTCATCCAATTCGAATCGTCTCCAAAGAAAGGAAAATATATAACAAAACTGTATCGATATTCGAGTTACTGCTTGTGTGTTGCAGCATTGATCCTCAATTTCAACGTCAAGGAATATCGATGCAACTTCTGCAACTGTCCATACTCCTCTCAAAGCCATTTGAAGAGGCATCTAACCAGAGGTTGCTTCATGGATCCCTCGTTCAGGATCGAGGAAAGACGAACGATGAATCGAATCGAGTCGAGGAACTACGTTTGCCCAAAGTGTTCCCAAGGATACAAGAACAAAAGGACACTGGACACGCATTTACGGACAGTTTGCGGCCGAGAACCGAAATTTCATTGTCCCTATTGCGGCCTCAGGAGTAAACATCCGCCTAACATTTACACTCACATTAGGCGTAGACACAAGGGGAAGGATTTGTTTTTAATTGTCGATAAAGATCAACGATGTTGAAGTATCGTGCTTTATCGATTTCTATGAATTTTTGTTAATTTTTTCCTCCCCTCCCTTTCCTATCCATATAATTTTTTCATGTTTGTTTAATATTTTTCTTTTTTCAATATTTTTCTTTTTCTTTTGAATACAATAAATAAAGTGTTTCGTTTTCTTTCCTGATTTTTTTCTTCCGTTGGTAAAAAAAAAAAAAAAATGAAAATTATAAATATCATCGTAAATGTATTTCGTATGAAGATAGTATTATTTACGTACGATAATCTTTGCTGTTTTACGTGAATATTTTCCAAATAACGAATAAATTAATGTTAATTTAATACGCAATTTTTTATGTTCCTTCTGTCTTCGGTTATTATCCTGTTTTATTATCGATTGAAAGAATTTGTTTATAACGTCGTATATATGATGATTCGAGCAGTTGGAACGGATCCTATTTTTTTTTTCTGATTGCGATTGGAAACAAGTGTTGAACATGAATGGTTCGAAGAAGATTAAATTTTAAATCCTTTTTTTTTTTTTTTTTTTTTTTTTTTTTTTTTTTTTTTTTTNATGGAAATGTATATATGCATATATCGTTGATATGCGATTGAAACGCGATTAAAGTATTTTGAAGAAATATATGATATTTGTTGAAAATAAGTATTTTCGTTCAATCTTGAATCTCTACAATTTTTCTTGATTTTCTTGAAGTTGTTTAAAATATTGTATTCACGTATTTTAAATTCTGTGGAAATTGCAAAAAATGATAATTAAAAATCAAATTAATTTATCATTAATGATAAAAAAAAACGTTTTTTAGAAAATATTCTTCAAAATATCTCGTAAATTTTCACTTTTTGATCACTTATAAAAAGAAAAAACGTTTGTATATTTTCATTAAAATAAAAAATATTGCAATTTGCAAATATAATTTTTTCCGTGTCATCATTTTTCTGTTCAAAATTTTTTTTTCTCGATTCCAATCGAAAAAAAATTATGATGATCATGTTCCAATTAAATCACTTGTACGTATGACATGTGAATTAATACTTAAGTAGAAACTGTGTATAGTAAAATTCGTAGCTAGCTATGTTTATTTCGATATTTTTTACATACATAATTTGATCAAATTATTTTATACATGCATGAGAAACACGGAAAATACATTAAAGGCAAACATTTAATTGTTAATAAACAAGTATGATATTGTAACAAAATTTAAAGGAACGTATTTTTTAATTTTGTTTCAGACTTCATAAAAACCGAATATAAAGAAGAATTTATCATTAAAACTGATGAAACGTTTATAATAGATGACCATAATTATGAATATAAGGAAGAAACTTATAATTGCAAACCAAAAGTGTACAGCCTTCGGAAAAGAGAATACGAGAATACCGAAAAATTCTATGAGGATATTTTTTATACCTGTGATATGTGTTACAAACAGTTTAGATGTTTCCGCACGTTAAAGTCTCATAAAACGAACGATTGTGGGAAAACATATTATTGCCCGAAATGTTACAAACCTTTCACATATCGTGCTAGTTTTTGTCGACACAAGAAACGTTGCATGAATTCGTAAGATAAGATCGAGTTGTATACATTGGAAACGCGATATTTTAAAGAAGAAATTTGAAAATAAATAAATAAATAAAAAATCATGTGATTAAAGAAGAAAAGAAAGAAAGAAAGAACAGCATAATATAAACAAAAAAGAGAAAATTAAAGTGAGAAAAGGAAGGAAATTTCTGCGAACGACTCATTGTTCTAAGAGATCGGAAGAAATGATAAAACGATATGAATTTACGAATCGAACGATAGTCAAGGTACACTTGACATGGTTTTATTCAACCGCTTGATTCCTTATCTTTTAGATGCCTTCGAATTTGAACGTTTCGTTATCGAACTTCTTGATATAGATCAAGCAAAGTTATTTAATTTTTCTTGACAGTGTTCACGATACTATTTACACTTCTCCAAACATTTTATGCGTCGCATATGCAAGAAATGCGAGAAACTATAAGAAGAACGAATAAATGTTGTTGCATTATTAAAGAATTTTTTATGCATATATTTTTATGTACATATATTATATACATATATATATGTATTATCAAAATAATGAAAGAGATAGAGTTTCAAGTTTCGTGCGGATCAATTCTCGCACGAAAGCTTAATTAAATTTTTTTTTATTGTTAGAATTATGCGCATTTTTTTTTTTTTTTTTTTACTGTTTTTCCTTCTTACATATACATTTTTCATCATCTTTTTATACCCACACAATCCTGTACGTAACAATTATATACACATACATACCGAATAATATATTACTTTATAATATTATTAATCGAATTATATTTTTGTTCTTTCGGCGCGTAAAATTTTATTTTCTTCTCTTCTCGACATGGGAATGATAAATTCGATGTTTTTTGACAGATGATTTTCGATGATTCGGATAATTCTCGAGACAGATCGGCGACAGATTTCGCTTCGGAATTGATCGCAACGCGACTAAATGTCAAAATCGAATAAAACTTGTTGTCCAAGATAGTGGATGAAGCGCATAGAACGTTGTATTCATCGATGATTATTATTACACGGGGGAATATTGTTTGAAATTTCGTTTTTGTTACGTCACGTATTGCTGTCGTGCATTTAATGCAGAGTGTTGTTGATCTGTAGTATTTTAGGAAACTTGATAAAATACCTGGATGTTCGGAACGTTTGAAACGGAAGCACGTGTGCGAATATTGTTACAAGCCGTTCACGCAATTAAGATTTCTGAACAAGCATCGTAATAATTATTGCTACTTCAATCCACGATCGATGTTTTACAAGACGAAGGCTTTCAGACTGTACATCTGCGGGGCTAGTTACAGTAAACAATCATTGTTGAAATCGCATATACGTTTCGATTGTGGCAAGACCTAGAAATGCGATTGCTGCGGCAAAACATTTTTGCACAGCAGCAGCCTACTAAAAACACAAATTGCAATCTTGTGGCGAAAAGGCGAAATAATGTCCATGATTATGTTGATATATCTCGAATTCGTGTTGCTCTCTCTCTCTCTCTCTCTCTCTCTCTCTCTCTCTCTCTCTCTCTCTCTCTCTCTCTCTCTCTCTCTCTCTAACGCACGCTTGAAAAATTTTAAAGTGATCCTAAATTTTTCCACGCACGAATTTTTTTAGGTAATAAATTTTACAGGTAGTCGAGAAGATCTGCTTGTCCAAAATTCAGTTTTTATTCATAATGGTGTTCGCTGGAAGAAAGGAAAATTGGTCAGAGGGGACTAGCCATTCCGAATTTTAAACTGAGAATTATGATTATTAAAATTCTTCTATTGTTCGATCTTTCGTTCTTAACGTTGATCGAAATTACAAACATCTATTTTTATATATTTTTTTATTCGATTTTGTGTCCCTTCGATCACCGTCTTCTTTGAATTTATTCTTCCTCAACTAAGAAATACACGTGCAAATTGTATTCTGTATTCTTTAAAAATTTTGCTGCAAATTGCGCTCGTTTGTACGTTATAAAACGAATAAAAAAGTATTGGATGGCATCTTCTCTTGTTCCTAACCTTTTTTTTTTTTAACATTTTCTGTCTTTTCTCGAAACACACGAAACACATTCACATACGTATACATCTTTGCTCTCCTCCCCCCCTCTCTTTGTCATTGCATTTCGTTCGATATTGGATATCAATCGTTCCAACAATGAAATCCGTCGAAATGAAAAACGATCATCAAAAAGAAAAAGAAAAAAAAATTTCTTATCATTATAAAAAATCTCCCTTTCGCAGGGAGCGAATATTGCAAATTAGCAATTCTTTTATTAAGAAACGGCAAACTGATTTACCCGACGCAAATTTACGGAGAGAGACGCGAGTTTGTTCCACGAGTTTGATGAACGAGACGAATGATGCATAACTGATATCGATCGTTAATAATGTTGCAGAGTTTTTCGCGGGGCACTCGATACGTGGGGACGACTCGAAAAGAAAATACAATTGCAAATACTGCGGCAAGGGTTTCACCCTTTCCGGTCATTTGAGGAGTCACCAGAAGAGTTTCTGCTATTGGAATCCTAGATCGACGTGCCACCAGTTGCAAAAGAGCCGGCCGTTCTCCTGCGGCCAGTGCGGCGCCTGTTACGCGAAACAGTCGCATCTCATTTTCCACGTTAGGCACGACTGTGGCAGAACGCAGAAATGCCCCGTTTGCGGGAAAACCTTTCTTCACAGTAGCAGCTTGCGCAAACACCGCCAACGCCCTCCCTGCAATTTTCAAACCCGTTAAATCAAACGTAACTCGGGATAACGAGAGTAGAGATGGGTCGAAACCTGAGTTTTCAAAAAAAAAAAAAAAAAAAANNAAAAAAAAAAAAAACAAAAACTCGAAGCTTATAATTGATTGGAATCTCGATAAATTTTAATTTTTTTTTTTTAAAAACTTTTCAACTTTTCAAAATTTATAAAAATTCCTTTTTTTTTCTTATTCGAGTTTCGAAAGTTTTTGAATTGTAAAAGAAAGTTCGAAATTTCAAAGGGTTTCGAATATCCCATTCCTAAGAAGAAGAAACACACCGAGTACATTGTATCGTATTCTAGAATATCCATTAGCATCGTATACTCTCCTTTGTGTGTGAAGTAAAATGTAACATAAGATATCCGTTAAAGAGGAGGAATACGACGAGAAACGAAAGAAAACGATCGCGATTAATTTTCTTAATTTCGCTTTCCTCGTGTTCGTAATCAATTATCATTCTCCACGATATTTGTGTGATTGAGATATGCGTTCGCTGATATGGTGCTCGATGTTTTCAGATATCCTCGCGTCAAGATTGATCGGCATTTGCCATTCGTCGAAACATTGAATCCGCAAACTCTACGAAGAAATGAGAGAGAGAGAGAGTAAGTGAGTGAGTGAGTGAGTGAGTGAGTGAGTGAATGAGAGAGAGAGAGAGAGAGAGAGAGAGAGAGAGAGAGAGAGAGAGAGATGGAGAGAGATGGAGAAATTTTGGAAGACTGTCGAAAGCATCGTTGTTTTTTTTCTTCTTCATTCCCCTCTTTCCCTCCTTCTTTAATTATAAATCTTGGAATTTATGACACGCGTTGCGAGAAGCATGACGATCATTAGAATAGATGGTTGTATTGTAGCTCTCAAAATTGTATTGTAGAAAATGTACGATGAGAATAAAAAAGGAATCGCAAATGATCAGCTCGCGATTGCCACTGGTAATAGGCCGATCGATTTTCTTCCTCTCCTCGTCGTTCGTTTTTTTTTATTTTTTTTCTTCCCCCTTCTCTCTTCTTTTCTTTGCATGATGAAATACGTACACGTCTCTACGGTGTGTCTTCTTTCTTTTTTCTTTTTTTCACCTCTCTTTGTTCTTCCTCGTGGTTTGAATTCTCTTTGTGTCACGTTTCTTTTTTTTTTCTTTTCTTTTTTTCAAGATTTGTAGAAAAAGGGGCGCAATTTTATTCGATTATTGTGATTGTGTTATAGGGAGAATGTTCGGCAAAGGGAAAGTAACGAGTTTCACCCGCGAGACCCGCGTGGCACGACCCACAATTCTCGAAGAGACCAAGCTGATCGTTCGACGGGACGCGACGAAGGGTGATACAAGCGCGTGCAAGATGTTCGAATTCAAGAAGTCGCGCCGGAGAAAGAACTTTCGGGAAGGAGGAGGTCCGGCAAGATCCGAAGATCCAGGGGAATTGAACGAAATCGTCTCGCTCACGGAGGGAGAATCGTCCGCGTGTGACGAGGACGCGACGCGAGAGAGAAGAAGAATGTTTGTAAAGAATCCTTGCAAACGAAGCTCTCGAAATAGGAATGAAAAGGAACGTAGATTGAAAATTCCACGCAACAGCGCGAAGATGGAATATTGCGATCAACACGAATTATTATCAAAACGAAAGATAAGCCCGCGCAAGGAATCGTCCACGTGCGATGAAAACGACAACGATAACGACAACAACGACAATACACGGGAGAGAGACTCGTTCGCGCAGATAAACAGTCCGAGCAAAGGCTCGCTTCGAAGGAGAATCTCGTTCGTGTTGGCGCGTAACGGAAACGGGGAAGAGGACGAAAGAGAGGGGATGAAAATACAGGCGCGGAGGAGAAGCCCGGGGAAAGGGGACGGAAGGGAGAAAATTTCATTCGTACGGATAGAGAACGAAGCGCTGACGTCGTCCAGTATGATCACCGAGGCACGGATGGAGAGGCTCGCGGATCGGGACGAAATGCTTTGCGAACAAGGCGAGAGCAACGGGGAGATAAAGGGAGAAAGATGGTCGGCGAGCAGCAGTTCGGAATGGATGGACGCCGGGGACGCGAGGAGGTACGCGAAAAGTTATAGGTGCGAGTGGTGCGAAGAGACGTTTCACCGTGCCACCAATTTGTCGTCGCACGTGAACAGAACCTGCCCAAGGAATCCGGACACGATGAGGAGGCGCAGCAATGGAAAGGATTTCATCGACACATTGTATGTTTGCGACACGTGCGGGCGCCGTTTCAAGCACAGAAAGAATTTAACCTTTCACGCGCGGAACGAATGCGGAAAAGTTAGCACGTGCGAATTCTGCAAGAAGGATTTTAAGGCGGCGAAGGTGCCGTATAGGCATCGGGAAGCGTGCAAGAGAAGGTGCGAACAAACAAATGCCACTTCCGTGATGTTTCGCAGTAGGTCGTCTCGTAGTCATGATGCCAATGATTCCATCGTGTCCGATAGTTCCACTTCGAATTTTATGTTCGAGATTATATCGGACAGCGAATAATTTATTTTGTGAAATTCTTTTTTGCTTTTGTTTGTTTGTTTGTTTTTTTTGGATTTAATTAATATGAAAATATTATAGTTTTGTTTTAGATTCCATCGTGTCCGATAGTTCTATTTCGAATTTCATATTCGAGATTATATTACTCGGACAACGAATAGTTTTTTTCGTAAAATTCTTTTTTGTTTTTGTTTTTTATTTAATTAGTATGAAAATATTTATTACAGTTTTGTTAAATTCCATCCAATAGTTCCACTTCGAATTTTATATTCGAGATTATATCGGACAGTGAATAATTTATTTCGTGAAATTCTTTTTTGCTTTTATTTATTTATTTTTTTTCTTGAATTTAATTACTGTAATAGTATTTATTATAATTTTGTCTTAGATTCCAACATGTTCAATAGTTCTATTTCGAATTTCATATTCCAGATATCGGACAGCGAATAACTTATTTCGTGAAATTCTTTTTGTTTTTTATTTATTTTTTTTTGTATTTAATTAGTATAAAAGTTTATTACAATTTATTACAATTTATTATTTATTACAATTTTGTTTTATGTTTTGTTATAAATGGTATTTGTATTGATATTATTGATATTAATCTATATCTTATTTTACTTTAAACATATCGTGACGAAGTACAGGATTCTTTTTTTATTTATTTATTTTTTTGTACGTTTTATATCTTAAATTATTTTTTTTTTTTTGCCATTATTCAGCAACGATTGATTCGGTTAATTCGGAAAAAGTTTCTATTTATTTTAGAAAATTTTACTATTTAATTTTCAAATATATACATAAAATTAGATCCTTTTATTTTCGTTTCGTATTTATAACAAAATAACATCGTATTCGATATTTTGTATGCATGATCATATAAATCACACAATTAGCAGTAATGCATAATCTGTTCTTCGATTATCGAAATCGATGATTTTGATTTAAAGATTTTTTTTTAAATATATTTTTAAGCATGATGTAATCTCGTTCGAATCATTATAATTTTTTTTACAAAACTATTGCGAAGTTCTATGTAATAGTATATATATATATACATTCATATATATACAATGAATAAAATCAAATTAATTCACACACATTCGTGTTAAAACCATCATCGTAATTTTAAAGAGAAAAGATGCAATATAAAAAAACTAAGAAATGAAAATATCTTATGTTTCTTATCCAATATTCTTGCAACTTTATTCTTTCCTCGAAATCCAAAACCGATTTTCAAATTATTAAGATTTTGAATATAATATACAAAGTGTCTCAGAAGCGAAGGCTTTAATTGTTAATTTCAAGCAACTTCTTCCTTTGCGAAGATTTTGTTAAGGAAAATGATCGATCATTGGTATGCGCACAATTAACGAAATCGAAACGAAAATTTTTGTAAGAGAAAGAAATTTTTTCGAATCAGTGTTCAATTCAATCGGTCAATCCTTTTGGGTCAACGTTTATATTATATCAATATCTCATTGAGGAACGAGAAAAAGATCTTTGTTCTAAGTTTATATGCGATACTTGTGATTAAGATAATATATTTTTAGACTCTTTTGTATTGGGTTAGGAAGACTTTGGAAAAGGTCTTTTTTTTTTCTTTTTATTTAGATCTTCGAATTTGTATATTATTATGAGAAGAATTCATAGCTAACGTTTGTTAATCCTTAAATTGTAACAACATAAGAAAGCGTGTAATGAGAATAAAAGGAGAAATTACGATGATCGTTCGCCATTATTTTTACTCGTTCGACCGATTTCCTCTCTTTCCATTTTTTTTTTTCACCATTTCCTTGCCTTGTTTTTCTTTCCTCTGCACGATAACGGCTGTAGAAACACGACTACAATGGGTTTTCTTCTTCTTTTTCTTTTTTCCCCTTAATTTACTATTTTCTTTTTAATCCCCCCTCTTTGATTTTTTTCTCTCTTCATTCCTTCCCCTTCTTCGAAGTTTCAAAAGCAAACGTAAACGGAAATTATTATTATTCGAATTGTGTTACAGGAAACGCGTCGAGGAAAAAGAGAACGAGATTCGAGGCGGAGCAGCTCGAGAGGATACTGTACGCGTTGAACAAAAATGAGGAGATAAGCATCCGCCCGATCGCAAGAGTGGTGCGCAAGGTGAATAATCATGAAAAGATGACGAGCTCGAGCCTATTCGATCGCGAGAAAAATTCGATCGAACGACGAATCGACGAGAACGAATCTCGCGGAAACTTAAACGATGAAAGCGCGAGCAACAAAGAAAGTATCGAAAGTTTTTCGAGCGGAGAAAACGGTTGGAAGGAGGGAGGCGCGAAGGAAGAAAGAAATAAAGATACGAGCGAAGAAATGAGCGATAAAATATCGATTAAATGGGCAGAGAGCGAGCGAGAAATGGAGATATCTTGCATCCGATTGGATAGCAGTCCCCCTCCTAAATTAAACAAGTTAAACAAAAAATTATACGATCAAGGATGGAACGAGAGAGGGGGAAAGTTGGCTGTGGCCAAGGAGAAGAGGAGCGTACGAGGAGGAAAGGGCAAAGGGAGGAAAGATTTGCGCGGGCAAAGCGAAAGTTCGTCCAAACTCGAGAATTCGCGCGAGCGGGTGGAAAAGTGGCGCGAGCGCGAGGAGAACTGCGAGGAGAGAGTGAGCTCGGAGAGGAGAGTGGGGCAGAGGAGGGGAAACTCGCGAGAACGAGTTTTTAACAAGAGTTGGCGGGGCGAAAGTTGGAAGCAAAGGAAAGAAGATCAGAGGAAGGAGGAGGGGGGTTCGTTCGTAAGGAATAGAAACGAAGTGGGGGAAAAGGAAGAGATGGCCGGGCCGAGCAACGAGGATAACAGGATGCGAAGGGATTCGATCAGCAGCACCGCCTCAACCGTCACCGAGTGGATGGATGCGGTGGATCTTAACAAATACAGGACGACTTACTCTTGCAAATTGTGCAAGAAAACGTTTCTTCGCGCCACCAATTTGTCATCGCACATGAAGAGGAATTGCCTGAAGAATCCGGAGGCGAAGTGTAACAAGCGTTCGGTGAACAGCAGCTCGCATGTTTGCAAAACGTGCGGCCATTGTTTCAAGGAGAGGAAAAGTTTGACCCATCACATACGAAACGAGTGCGGGAGGATAAGCATGTGCGAGTTTTGCAACAGGATTTTCAAAGCTGCTAAAGTACCGTATCGCCATTACGGGATTTGTAAGAACAAGCAAACAAGGAAAAACAATGCGACGCCTGTGTCGTACGTGAGACGATTCGGGCAGAGGAGCAATGATGAAAGTGATTGCACTATATCCGAGTGCAGCAGTCCCTCTTTGAACATTACGGATGAAGTGGCATCCGACACCGAATAAATTATTTCGTAAAAAAAAAAAAGTGTTCTTTTTTTATATTGTCGTATTTTTAATTCTTTATATTTTCTTATATTTTTGATTTTTTTTTTTTTGCACCGAATTCATGCAAGAATATTTATTAATACTGTGTTCATTCTTCAATTATGTAAGTATTTTAGAAACAGAAATGATATAATACGGTTAATTTACATTATTCAGTATTATTAGCACCGGTAATAAATTCAGTCTATCGATTCGGTTTACTTGAACGTGCAATGGAAAATTTTGTTTTTTTTTATCATTTTTTTTTTTATATATCTCATTTATTTGCCATTGAGTAAACTACTTAAACAGGCAACCTCGTACGTTTCTGTTACTATTATTATTATTAATATTATAGAAAAAAATTATTTATTTTTCGTTTGATAAAAGATATTTCCATTTCGTTTTAACTTGTAACAAAAGTGTAGTACTCGATAAATATTCCGATAATGATCAACAACCGTATTCTATCTATGATGTTAAAGATTATTTAAATTATCATTGTAACGACAAAACAAAAATGTATCATTATTTATGATACATGTTTCGAGATATACAAATCAATTTATTGAACATCGATTCTCTTTTAGATTTTAAGTATACATTATAAATATAATGTGATATCGTGCGAATCAGATTGCCATATTTATATTTTATAGAATTAGCGATGCGAATTCCTATATGTAAAAGCATTACAAATAAATCAAAGTTATCAAACTCGCGCACATTCATCCTATCGTCATAATTCTGAAAAAAAAATCAATACAGAATTACGTTGAAAAATAATATATATGTACGAAAATTCTTTAGAAGGATCGATTGTCACAGGCATTTTTAAGAAACGTGTTCGTCACATTCTCGAGAAAATCGATCTTCCAAAGGATTTCCACAATCTGGATATTCCTAATATAAATCATACGTGTATACATATTCTCTGATTTCTTCTTTCCCTGTATATTAATCTTATCTCTTCTCCCCTTTTCTTCCCTCCTCTCTCTTACTAGATCTCTCTTTCTGCACCATTAAACGAGACAATACACGAATCGAGAAAAAATGCGAGATAAAGTAAAAAAAAAAAAAAAAAAAAAAAAAAGAGCAAAAAAAAGGAAAGAGAACTCGTCGATCTGTTAGAAAAGCGAAAGTAGCTTTTGAAGGAGCATGGATGGAGAAAAACAAAAAAAAAGCAAAGAACAAAAAAAACAAAAATTGTATTTTTCTGCAATGTCGTCAACTCGTTGGTTTCCATTTCCAATCTGTTGTTCTTTCTAATAACTTGCAACAAAAATTCGATTCTTTTTTCTAGATCCGATGTACGGCCAGTTACACTCGTCGTACATTCGCCCTGAAATGATAGGAGGAGGGAGATCGATGGGTGGAGATGCAGGTTATCAGCAACCGGGAAGAGATTTCTCCAAGTCGCAGCAGCCGAAGGACGAGTCGTTCCTCTACGTGGAGGCGGCCGGTTGTCGTCAAGAGCCTCCTCCTCCTCCCCCTCCGTTGCCAACCTCCGTTTCTTCGAGGGCCCACTGGCCCGACAGTGTCTCCGTTCAAAATTCCGTGCCGAGGAAAAAGTTTTATTGTCCACGGTGTAACAGTGGTTACACCAGACTCTCCGACATGAAAACCCATTGCCATTTCCAGTGCGGTAAAGAGCCCCGTTACCAGTGCCCGTATTGCACCAAGAAGGCGAAATTCTCCTCGAACATGTACGTCCACGTGCGACGCATGCACAAGGACGAGAAGTTGCAGATTATCGACTTGTATAAACAATTGTCCAGAGTACGTTACTAGCTGGCATACGATAAATGTAAACACGATTAAGAAATATATATATATATATATATATATATATATATATATATATATATTATATAAAGGAGAGACCGACTGGTGGAGAAGAAAATTATAGAGAATAAAGAAAAAGAAAAAGGGAAGAAAGGAGGAGATCTCTCGATACGTACATATCCCCCCTTAAAGTTTATTTAAAAATTTCACACACTGTTACCTTTCTAGTTTTCTAAGATTATCGTCATTTAACGTTTTCCAGCAACGAGTGTAATTTCGTTCGAACGATAGGCGGGAAAATATTCTCTTGATATTTGCAAGAAGTGAATTTAAAAAAGAAAAAAAAAAAAAAAATATTCACGATATTTTAATCCTATTGCGGTTTCAAAATCCATGCCGATGAGCCAAAAGTGGTTTTCCAAATGATTTTTCACGATTGTTCGAAAGGGCGAATTTAGATATCGATCCATCTTGTTCAATTAATTAACATTTGTCATCGATCTACTCTGAATAAAGTGCATTTTGAATCTCTCTTATCCCAACGACTCACGTTATTATTTTTTTTTTTCTCTCTTGGGATTTTTTTCTTTATTTTTCTATTCGTTTTGTTTTCGTTAGCATGATTGTTGTTTTACGAGTAAAACCAGCAATGTCTCTTGTTTCTTCTCTGCCGTCTGCTGAATAGAACTTGAACGTGAACGTGAAAAGATGATTTATCAGGAGAAAAAGTATCTCTTCTCTCTTTTTTGATTTAAAAAAAAAAAAAAAAACAAGCGACAAAAACGCCTACAACACAAATCTCGGTAGTTGAAAACATTGTCAAAATTTTACTGATCGTCGCACTGAATTTTTCCAGGTTTCAAACAATTTGCCACGTCAAGAATGTTATTGAGCGCGGGACACCGTGGCAGGCTTTACAGAAGTTTCATACCGAACAGTACGAGGTATCCTTGCGCCAATTGCACGAGCGTATTCGGCCAGAAACGAAGCCTCCTCACGCACTTGAGATACGAGTGCGGCCAACCGCCCCGCTTCAAATGCCCTTACTGTGATCTGATCTCGAAGAAGACGTCCAACATACAGAAGCATATACGCCGGAAACACGAGGGGAACGCGGTCTACGTTCAGGATATTTATCTACTACCAAATCTGACCGTTTGAACCACGCATTCGTCGTCTCGTTTTATTCACGAACTCCTTCCTTTTTTTTTTTCTTTCTTTCTTTCTTTCGTCGATCCTTCGAAGTTGAGCCAAATTTTTCTTTTCTTCTTTTTTCTCTTTGTCTTTTCTCCTCCATGCCATACCGTCAATTTTTATTCACTCGCACATTGTTATCGTGCGACAACAACTTTTTCCCGACATCCGATCGAGGTTTTACTTTATCGTTTAACCCTTTGCGCTCCAATGATGACTATTCGGTTCGATAACTCCAGAAGTGACTCTCCGCCATTACTCGGATCGATGCGGCAATTCGAACGGCGACAATATTTATTTATGCTCGATTTTTTAAAAATATCGCTTCACGAATAGATTCCTAAGCTCTTTATAATCTTATAAAGCGTAGAATAATATATATCGAATGCTTAGATTTTTTTTATCTCAAATTAGATCGCGGATCGAACTATATTTTCGGTGTCCAAGTCCAGACATCATGGGAATAGAAATATTATTTTCAAAGTTTTTTAGTTTTGTAAGCATGAAATACGGTAATGAAATTAATTCGAGCGAAGATGAGCTTGATTTTTCGTTATTGAATAACGAAATTATTTTTATTCATTTGAGAAATTGACGATAGAGAGAAGGAAAATAGCGATGAGAATAGAGATGTAGTATAAGAAGAATATAGAATGAATGAAAAATAAGAATAATAGACAGTGAATGTTATTGGAATTGTAAGATTTGCTCTCAATAAAATAAGAAAAGTGAAAGACATCAAACGATATTTTATCGCGATATTTGCGCTGATAAACCGAGGATGCATCTTGGTAATTATATTATTATTAAAATATCATGCAAAACAACGATATAGATTTTAATATTCAACAAATTTTCTTTCTTTACATGTAAAGATAACATAAAATGTTAGAATATAAAAGTTTTATACGTTAACTTATATGTGAAATCATTTTAAGTTAGCTAAGAAATTTACCGAACGGAAATCATCTGGAGTTGTTGGTTCGACGAAAAAGGTCTGGAGTGCAAAGGGTTATTTCAGATATTTCTCGTCTTCGAACTCTTCATCAGTGGATCAGCAAAAAGGAGAGAAGTAGTTTGAAATCGGTTCCAGTGCGGGGTGATTTTCTTGTTAACTCAGACTCAAAAGCGATAGAATAATCCATGACGATAATTTAAATATTTGAACGCGACTTTGTATACGAGACTTGTAACATCAATCTTTGTTTATCGATATATACACGTTATATACACGTATCAAAAATAAAATTATCGTTGTGATTTTTACTGCCTTTGGAATATCATTTATGAGGAAATTACCCTGTATATAGAGAGAGATGTATGAGAGCGAGAGAGGAAGAGAGAGAGAGAGAAAGGGATGCATTGATCCGATCGCGAAGAGATACTTAGTTTCATGGTCAGTGCAATAATTCCAACGTTCGCGTTCTATGCTCACAATGTATCCTCCGTTAACGTGCGTTTCGTCAATAAACAGACTGTTTGATCAATTTGAATAATCTTGTTGCTCGTCCTCGATTTCGCAAACTCCTTTTTTTTTTATTTTACTCGCGAGAAAACAAATCATCGTTTCAGGCGTAATTTCAATATGATTCTTCGATTTGTATTGTGTAGATCGATCGAGAAAAGTCCATTGATCGCATTAACTTCATTGCTTTCATCAATCGAATCGATGGATAAGAGGGAAAGAAATAGGATAAAAAATTGAGTATCAAATTTCGCCAATGATCATATATATTGCAATCATCGACGAAGATAATCATCGATCTCGAGTGAAAAAAAAAAAAACAAATAAAGCACGAAATACACATTCGAGATACTTCGACAAACATCTCGTTTAATGTTTCAAGATTTATATATATATTTTTTTTTCTTCGTTCTTCGACCGATCGAGAAAAATTCGTACGTGGATCACAGCCAAGATAGCAGACTGGCCTACTTCTTGTAATGTTTCCTTTTGTTCGCAGACGAGTTATTCCTGTACAATCCTGTGCTACTGGGCGAACGAAACGCCACCTCGTCGCAGTTTGCTTTGCAACAAGTTCGCAACGTCAAGTTTCCGTGTCCAAAGTGTAGCAGCGTTTTCAATCGGAAGAACAACTTGCAGAAGCATCTCAAGTACGAGTGCGGCCAATTGCCGAGGTTCAAGTGTCCTTATTGCGAGTACCGTTCGAAGAAAACGTCCAATGTTCGCACCCACGTCCGCTCCATTCATTTCGGTTGTAACGTTTACGTGATCGATCTCAAATCCGATGCGATTAATTGTTTATGAATTTTATTTTGAAACGTTTCAGATATCGGTATCTATCGATTTAGATGCCGTTTATATTTCGGATTCGAAATTCAAATCTTCTGCATGCTCGTTAACAAAATATTTCTTTACGATTGTTCAATCGGATTTGTCATTATAAATTGTAACCATAGAAAATTTCCAAACGTATCCACTCGAGATATCCCGATTAGACCCGATCATTTCCGAATTACCTGACATCTACCAACTAAATTACGAACTTTTAGAATCCCGATCTAATCCGACGGATACCGAATTCAACCGAAGTTCCACGCGATAATCTGCACAAACATTAACACTAGAAGAATAAAAGAGAACAAAAGAATGAAAGAGAAAGAGAGAGAGAGAGAGAGAGAGAATGAAAGAATGAGAGAATGAGAGAGATAATGTGTGATTTTCTTGTACAAAACAGACCAATTACTATTCTTTTTTATAAATGGTCGAAATAAAGTTTTCTTTTGTTCAAGAACAAATCGCGTACGCTTAAAAAAAGAGAAAGAAAGGGAGGGATTCGAGAACGTTGCGGGTATCGTTTATATCGAAAATGATTGTTAACGTTTGCGCTTTATTTATCAATAACATCCTTTTCCTCGATATTCCATCAATCGATATCGAATGGAACATCCATTGAATGGAACGTGTTCGTTGCTCGAGCGCGGACACTGACGAGTTCCGAACATTTTCTTACAGATCTGGAACATCTGGGCGGCTTCAAGATACCGGGGAGCGCGGTGCCAAGAGGTACGGACTTTCAAGACCGGAACAAAGGCAGGTTCCCTTGTCCAAGGTGTACGAGCATATTCAACCGGAAGAACAATTTGTACTCGCACTTGAAATTCGAGTGCGGTCAGCTACCGAGATTCGGCTGCCCGTATTGCGATTACGCGTCGAAGAAATCCTCGAATATACGCGCGCACGTGCGACGAAAGCATTATGGTTACGACGTGAGCGTGGTCAACGTGTCGCGCGATAAAACGTTTGAGGCGACAATGGAAGACGAGGAGGACAGAAATCTCGGGCAAACCTTTTAAAAAACCGATACTCGTTTGACCTCGTTTCTTTTCAACATGTATTTTTATCATCGTATCTCTCTCTGTTATCGTGATAGAGTTGATATTATAAATCAAACGTAAAAAAAAATTGCACGTAAAAAAAAAAAACAAACGCACTCAAGATTGCACATATACGGAGATGCAACACACGCACACTCGGATATAAATATGTAATATTTTCGATGTAATTATTTTCACCTACTATCATACCATACCAAAATCATCGCATATCTAAGCCTTTTTTCGTTGCTCTCCTAATAGATATATATCTATTATATATACATATATATCTATATATTTTCACATCACACTCTGACACTCTGATATGTCTTGTCTGCTCGAAAAAACGGAAAATAATAATAATAACAATAAATTATTAAAAAAAAAAAAGAAAAACTGTGATCATCATCTATAACATTGCATAATTAACGAGCAACGATCTCTTCATTGTCTTCATCCTTCTTCTCTTCACGGAAGATATCAAGCCTCTCCCGGTGTTAATCGTCGAACACCGCGGTGAGATCGACGGCCGAAGAAGGTTTGACATCGACTACTACCGAATTATTATTTTCTCCTCTACTTCCTCTTTTTTTTTTTTGTGTTGCGCAGGTGTGTTTCCGGAACTACACTGACGGGGACGTCGTGTTCTTGTTTCTGTTCCAGGGGTGAATTATTGCTGGTTCACCGGTGTCGCGAAGCCGTGGCAGAACGTTCTCCATCAACGACCCGGCACGCAACAAGGGCACGCAACGAGGAGCGGCACCGGCGGCACAAGCATCGTTTCGCCATCCGATTCCTCGAGGGTGCTCGACCGGAAATTCCCCTGTCCTAATTGCACCAGCGTGTTCAGTAGGAAGGGCGGGCTCACCTACCATCAAAAATTCGAGTGCGGCCAAAACCCTCGGTTCAATTGCCCGTACTGCAGTTATTGCGCGAGGCACATCTCGAACGCCCGCCGACACGTGCGCAAATGCCATCCGGGAAGAGACGTGTACACGGTGGACCTTTGCCAGTTGCAACAGAACGTCGCTTGAAACTACACTCGCCGAAGATTCGAAAGCTCGCAACCGGAAGAAGGGGGCTTCGATCGGAAGCCGTGGAATATATATTTAAGAGGCGTGTTCCTTTTCATTCTTGCACTCGCCTCTTATATACACACCAACTTTCGTTCATCGTCGTTTGTCGTCGTTATTTGGAGGAATGGTGGTGCCGATCGAGATTCGTGTAAGACAACAAAAGTTTAGATATTTTTTAACGAGTTTTTTTTTTCACGAGTTTTTTTTTCACGAGTTCTCGATTTTTACGAATTTAACTAATTAATCATGACTGTTGTCGAGAATATACAATTCAGTCAATTTTGTGAATTAAATATGTTGATTTTCGATTTATTGTTCTGTATCTAGAAATATTCGAAGATATTTGGAAAAATTAAGAAAATAGAAAATATTGTAAATAATTCTACGATTATTACGAATATGTTGATAATTTCGCACTCGATTCGATTCGATATTGAACACGACGTTCTTTCTTCTTTTTCCAGGAGTTCCAATCACCCACGAGGGAAACGACCGAATGGAAAGAAGAATTTTCAAATGAAAAGACAGTAGGATTGAAATATGTGCGCGAATTACGTGATTTACGCGTAGATGATCGGTTGTATCAGAATTTTCGTTTCCACGCTCGAATCGAGAAGAATGAATTGTGTTTTTAAAGATTCGAAAGATCGATTCGATTCGAATCTGATGAATGGAACATTCAAAGTGAATACGTCGAAAATACCACGATACGATTGAACTGTGCATATTTCCGCAATAGAGAGATAAAAACGTGTATTCCAGAATTACACTTTTACAGCGGGACGTGTTAAACAATTGTATTTGCGATAATGTCGTTCTAGATTTTTTCACAAATATATAAAGCTGGAACAATGTTATTCGTTAATTACGTTTACTGGTAACAAGATACATATATATATATATATACAGGATGAGTCATATAATGTGATCACTTGAAGTAAAATTATTATTATAAATCATTTGTTACATGAAAAAATTGAAGTGAACATACGGGAGGATTTAATAATTCTTTGAAAGTAATTTATATATTTTAAAAAAAAGAATCTCTTTATCGTTCAAATTTTCGGTAAACAAGTCAATTAAATAGTTAATACTTTAATACTTAATCGATTTGTCAACTAAAAATTTAAACAATAAAGAAATTCTTAAAGAAGTTAGATAATTCATTCTCAAACCAATTGATTGGTTCTTGAACCTTTCATGTAGAGAACAACGTATATAAAAGATTCTCCGTATATATTCATGTTCAAAAAAGAAAATGAATAATCAAATCAATGCAATTATTTTACCACGAATTTTTTTCTTTCCACGAAACAAACAATTTAGAAACATCACTTCAAGCGATGACTTGATTATTCATCTCGTATATACACATCAATGTCTCGTCCAATCCCTGTCTTCCTCTTTCGACGAGCGTCGATCAATGGCTGGCTCGACAACGAACCAAACGTATAAGGTATAAGGTATAAGGTATGCCTCTTGTCGTCCTCCTCATGTCGAGAATTGTCGAGACAACTGGTCGAGTCGCATAGAAAACTTAACGATCGATCGAAACGTGCACGATGTCATCTGACCTGAGCCTTGTGTCGTTTCTGTTCCAGTGTGTTTCCAAGAGGCAGATTTCAGCCACGCGTCCAGCGACGGAAGAAGGCGTGAAAACTTTCAGAAATCGCCCGTTTCCGTAACGTACGGCGAGAAGCAAAAGTTCCCATGCCCGACATGCCCGAGCGTCTTCAGTCACAAGAACAATCTTTATTATCACGCCAAGTTCGAGTGTGGCCAAATGCCACGATTCAACTGCCCCTATTGTACTTACAGAACGAAACACGTGTCCAACGTTCGTGCCCACGTTCGTAGAAAGCATCCCGGTAACAACGTCTACGCCATTGACGTTTGTAAAATTTTAGACGGAAATGAATAATCCAACGTGTTATTCTCCTTTCAGGGAAGGAATTTTTAAATAAGGCTACTACGACGTACAATCTTTTTTTTTTTTTCTTTTTTTTTTTTTTCTTTTTGACATGGTATTCTTTGGACTTGAAGTTTTCTCCAAGAATCCTTCCATATGTATTTTCAGATATACGGATGATGTATATCCGCGGAATGAATCTAGGATTTGAGACGTCTTCTTCTTGGATGTAGAACAATTTCTTTTCTGTATATGTAATAATTGATTTTAGTTTTCGAGATATTTAAAAAAAAAAAGTGGTTGCTATTGCTACGTTGAAGTTTGAGTATAACTGGAATGCAAAAATAAGATATAAATTAAATCCTTGGGGTGACTGAGATTATAACGAACGAAGTGAATATGATAGATACTAAGTGCGATTTAATAATAGCAATCATTTTTTTTTGCAGATATTTGGACCAGTGATTAAATGCATGGAAAAAAGTTGTCCTCTATAATAAAACCTACGAGAGTTACATATCGTTCATCCATATCCTATCATATATGATAATCATTACTTATCCTCATATTGTTTTTAAAAAATTTTGATAAAAATGTTTGCGAATCAAATGTAACTTATTTTTTTTATTTTTATTTTTTTTTTTTTTNNNTTTTTTTTTTTGTTTAAGAAAATCGAGAATAATTCTAGTCTGATTAAAGTGATTAAGGATGTATTATATAATCACTAATAGCAATGAAGAAAGCTTTACATTTGATCTATATTCGCAAGAAATGTGGCTTAATATAGTAAAAGTGTTTTTAATCGAAATATACTTCCAATAAGATATATTGCGAATATGAAATTGTAATGTTGATTTCTAAAGAAATCGATGAAATTAAATTTCCTTTAAAAAGGTATACCGTTACTTCTCCCGCGATTTCGTTTCTTCTTGGAAACATCGATGATCGCTTCTCTTCCTGTCTCTCTCTTTTCCCCTCCTTCCCCCTCTCTTTTTCACTTCATCACTGCATTTCATTTGTATTTTTTTAAGGAAGAAAATTTTTATGTTTAGAAACGGAAAGCAAAGTAAAACAAAATCATTTTATTGATCTATGGATCTAATAAAATTGCAATTTTATTTGTACGAGAAGATCTTATAATAAATACAAAAATAGACAATGTATATATATATTACGAAACAAAAAGTGACAATCATTCGATTTCGTTCATAACGTTTTATTTTTTTCAAATTCTTAAAAATATCGTACCTTATACGATAACTCATCTTTCGCTTCAATATAGTCATTGTTCATTCGAATATGTGAATTCATTTGTAATTTTTGACATTTAATCATTTTTTTATGTGTTACTTAAAAATAATTTTTTTTCCAGAGTATTTACATTCTGAAATTTCTTGGTGACAGTTTGAGAATCTTTTGTCCTCTCTCTCTCTTCCTTTAATATAGAATTTACTGAATTTTATTTCGAAAATATAACATTTTTACACTTTTTTGCAACCAAAAACGTCGATAAATAATATGTTATGCAATGTTTATAGAAAGGAAGATACTCCCGTGATATTATTTCCCGAAACGAAAATGGTTTCGTGATTTTTGGCCCATTCTGCGCGTTTGTGAAACGAATTCTTCGATCGAGCAGCGTGGCGAGTGACTTAGTTGTTAGATGTGTTGAAATTGAAATTGTATTGTGATATCCATCTAAAACGATTAACCACGAGAACATTTGTATTTTCCAGAGCAATTATCGAACCACATCCAAAATTACGGATGGTGTCGCGTGATGGCGAATCGTAAAACGACTCATCCTCGAGTTCTCCGCAAGGAGATGAGACACCTATGTCCAAAATGTGGGCGTACATTCACCTGGCGGTACAATCTGCAGCATCATTTGAAGTACGCTTGTGGACAATTGCCGCGATTCAACTGTCCCTATTGCGCTTACAAGACTAAACACACGTCGAACGTTAGGGCCCATGTGCGTAGGAAGCATCCCGATAGAGAAGTCTACGTTGTCGATCTGATGAGTGTTCAACACTGAGTGAAGCATACGACTAAAATGCTATATGTAGATGAAATAGCGTGATAAATTGCGCATCGATCACCGAATTTTAATAAAAATCATCCTTACTTGACGAACACTCGCTCGTTCATTAAAAAATCCTTGCGTGCATGCGTTTCCTTCGTACGTGTCTCCTTATATCGTGATATTATTGTATATTTATATATTGTGAGATATATATTGGACCTCGAGATTTGGGGTGATAATAATATTTTTATGTTGCTCGGAATTTAGAAATTCTTTAAGAATTCTCAAAGTTTCGAAAACTTTTTAGATTCTAAAACTCGAATTAATATATAAACAGTTAGTCCGATTTCGGCTCGATTCGGCAATAATCGGACGTGGTCGGTTCTGTAGCTCCGAATCATTTCCGATTATTGCCGAGTTGAACCGAAGTTCGATCGTTCTTGATACTTTTAACTCGAGTCTAGAAATCCTGAAAGTTTGAAAACAGAACATGGCACAAAGTTTCGAGAATTTCTTGAAAATTTTGGGGCCGAGCAATACAAAAATGTGAACGAGATATTTGTGATTTTTTTTCAGAGACAAACTACTTAACACCGCAGCAGAAGGAAAAGGAAGTTCGTTGGTCATCGATCAGGGGAAGCACGTTCTCGCGAACAGACGAACAACACATGCAAAAGTTTCCTTGCGGGAATTGTCACAGCGTGTTCAGCAGAAGACACAATCTTCAATATCATTTAAAATTCGAGTGTGGACAATCGCCACGATTTAATTGTCCTTATTGCGCGTACAGAACGAAACATCCTTCTAATGTTCGTGCCCACGTGCGCAGAATTCATCCTGGCAACGAGGTCTACGTCATAGATATAAGCAAGATTTCAAGTTGTGATTTTCCATAGTGCGTGTTGATCGTGTTACTTTTAGATGAACCTTTCTTTTTTTCAAGAGGATATTTTAGTTTAAATAATAAAATCAATCTTTTCGCATTTTTTGATTCATTGATTTTTGAAATTAAATATACAGATCCATATTTATGCAACTAATGGATGTTTGAAAAATCGATTATCCCTTTAAGCAATGTTTAAAAGTGGAAATTGCTTTTTCATTTTAAATAATCAAAATGTTCAAAATGTTGAAAAGATATTTTATAGTTCGAGTTTAATTATTTTTAATCAAAAATGATGATAAAGATGTTCTTAAAATATACGTAATATAAAATCTCATGATAATTTTTGAAAAAAATTGCGAAGTTAATCTTGAAATAAACATTTTCTGGAATATCCTCTTAAAATTCTTAATTATAATATTTACTTAAGAAAGATTATTTTATTCATCATCCATGACACTTCTAATTGCTTTTTTATCATAATTTACTTTTATTTAACGAATCTACGAATTTATTTCCCATTATTTAAAATATTTGTATTTATGTTTAGAAAAATTTAATATCCTCATCTCCCTCTCTTTCTCTTTCCTTTTGTCAATTTTATCTAATTAAAATTAAATTAATCTATGTACATAACGGCTTTTTTCATGTCAACAGTATTTACATCATTGACAATCGAATCGAATTTGAATAAGAAATCACAAAACTTGTCTCTCATATATCATTGTCTCCCAAATCAAATGAAAATTCGACGTAGTTATTTGGTAAAACTTTTTCTGTTCGCAGGTGTTCGTTATCCAGTATCGCGTCATCCGTGTTATCTTGATGGCCACCAATACATGCAGAATCACGAGCGAAGCAAAAAATATTCTTGCCACAAATGTGGCAACGTTTTCACGCGAAAGAATAATTTGTATAAGCATCTGAAATTTCAGTGTGGCCAGATGCCAAGATTCTGTTGCCCTTATTGTTCATATTGCACGAGACACTCGTCGAACGTTAGATCTCACATACGTAGAATGCATCATAACCAAAGAGTGTACGTCGTGGATATTATCGACAATCAATCCAAGAACGACGTAATGCGATAATTGCATTATAATAATGCAATAAAAAACGAAAGACGACAAAAGGATTGTTTGACACACGAACAATTATTTTATTTTTTTTTATTTTATTTTTTTTTATTTGCGTTAAAATCGAATAATACGTTCCATACGATAAGTCTACTGTATTAAAATTGTACGTGTAACATATTAGGCAAACAAAGTTTTGTATAGCATTTGAATTTTTATTTCATAATGCGACATATTTTATTATACAACCGTCAATATTTGTAAGTACATTTCTTAAAATTTTTGCGATAACATTTGCCAAATTGCGAATATTACGATTATAATTACGCGTTTCCAGCTTTTTTTTTTCATCGATGACACCACACTCGATAATTTTCTAACTTTGCGTAACCCGTAAGAAGTTGGACTCTCGATAAGAGCAGAACTCTTGTAGAACAAAAAAAAAAAAAAGTAAAAATGTAAAAGCATCGCAATCAGCCAGACACGTTTCGTTCCAGATATTACTGGCCCGTTCACCGTTTACGGGGTCAACGTTGGTATCGGAGACGGCCAAGGCCAAAACTATGGCAAACTATGGTCCCGAACGTCGAGTCAAACCGATATAGACAATAACTATAAGAAGAAGTTCCCGTGTCCGAACTGTGCCTGTGCCTACAGCCAGAAATACTCGCTGAACCGACATCTGACATACGAATGCGGCCAAGAGCCGAGGTTCAAGTGTCCACATTGCGAATATCGGTGCAAGAAGTCGGCTAACGTCTACGAGCACGTGAGAAGAAGGCACAAGAATTGTCAAGTGTACGCGATCGACGTTCTCAAGGCCACAGAGCATCACATTTAAACGATTCCACTCTCGCAGGAACGAAGTAGTCTCGCATTGCTGCTTCTCATTACGAAATTAGAGTTAGATCGACGCGTTTCCCCTTCCCCCCCCCTTTTTTTTGTAAGTTTCTATGTGACATTTTAATCGATATTCGACGAATTATACACATATTCCAGGCTATGAATAAAAAGAACTATTCGTTCAGAAGCAGCTGGGTCGATCGTCGTTGTTTATTTCACGTCCTTAAGTTAAGTTCTCGCTGAGCAACAACGAGGAAATATCAATTGTTTGTTTGTTTAATAAAATTGTTTAATAAACTAATTGTTTAATAAATTAATAAAAGAAAGAGAAATTATAAAGGAATTCTTGCATTCTGTTTTCAAGTTTGTATTACATATTATATACGCATTGAAGTTATATCTTTTTAAAATAAAAAATATTGATTATTTTTATTTATTCGAAAATAAATAAATCAATTTCTAATTTTGTTCGTCAAAGAATGATTGAGATTCAATAATAAAGTATAATATTAATTTTGTTACATATCGATTGTCATCGATATCAAATCATCGAAATACAACTGATTCAATCTCTTCAATGTATAGCGTCGTTTCTAATTATAACAAACACTCACATCAAGAGATCAAGAAACGTGGAACATGGACGATTTCCTCGTTCGTTCAGCGAGGACTCGGCTTATCCTTTTTAAACGACACCAGAATATCTCCGTCTCTTCCCAACTCTAATTCCGCTTCGCTCTACTTCGCTTCGCTCTGCTGTTGCTCTGATCTTGCTCTCGCCACGCTACATGCCATGCACTGTTCTGCACCTCCCTCCCCGTACTCCCCTCGTCTCCCGATGGTCACGACATACAAAACGAAGATAAATTTAGCTATCAACGATATGTATCAGAGTTGTCTTTTTTTTTTTTAAACACGTTCAGTGGTGAAAATCTTCTTTTCCAGGCGTCGTCTCGCGTTTGGTTTGCGCAGCTTGGAGACAGCGCAAATCGACCGCCCAACGACCCTCCGCTGCTAATAAAAGGTTCTTCTGCTCTAACGCTTGCGGCAGCTCGTTTACCCACCGTGGCTCTCTAACCAGACACCTTCGTTACGAGTGCCTGCAAAATCCACGTTTCAAATGTCCGTCTTGCGACTTTCGTTCTAGATGGACCTCGGACGTTTATAGGCACGTACGAAGAAGACACGAGGGTAGCGTCGTACGTTGCATCGATATTGGTAGAAATTAATTCAGGATGGATATAAATAAACACACACTTGTCCTTCGCTGTACACTGAAGTGAAAAATGTCACGAAAAATAAAAATGCTTGTCCATCTCTGTCGCGTTGTACTTCGAGGTTATGTTTATCGTTACCGATATTCTCATCGATAGGGAGCATGCAAGCTGTGTCGGAATATATGTTTGTGGGATACATTTGGACGAAAGGATTAGCGAAATTTGATTTCGTCGTGGAGATCGTCATCGTTGCGTCGAATGGAAAAAGTAACAAAAATTTTCTCACGATGCGTCTAAAATAACACGTCATGGTCGCCATGATGGTAACTGGTGGCGCTGCGTGATTTCTCATCTGGTAATCCTTGAAAAATTTACGAAATATTTGCAGGACACCGATCGAAGATTCGACTTCTCATGAATCGAAAAATGGGTACGATGGGATAGCAAATCGAAGATGTTTGATGTACAGAGTTGGAAAGAAATTTATGGAAAGAGGGATAAGATAGAAACGAGGAGAATAGTTATTTCTCTTTCGAATTTATATTTTTTTTTCTATGGATTTTATTTTAGCTCTGCACATGCTTCGCTGAGAAGAAATCCGCTGGGACATTTTGTGAATGTGTGATTATTTTTGTGTCTCTTTTTTATGTCATTTTATGTTGGGTTTATAAAAGGTAACTAATCAGATTTGTATTTGCCTTGAAGGATTTCTTCTGAGTTTATGGTTTACGTACTCCTGTTTAAAAATCTTAGGGATAATTTTAACGTTTGGTGAATATCATTTAAATTTAAATTGCATGCATCTTTTTTGGGAAAAGTGATTAAATAACCCTTCGTGTTTTTAACGATTATACGATTTATTTTTATTTCAAAGTAAATATATCTGTCTTAAGACTTTTGAACGGGGGTGTATACTCGGAATTTCGATTCACGATATAGGTGTGGCACGAATCAGTCGCTATATTTTAAACGATTCTAATAACTTTTATGAAAACCTAGTCATTTTGTATTTTTTTAATTTCCATTGCATATTTTTTTTCTATTTTTAAAATTGAATAATTTATAACATCATATATGTCATGTATAATTTCAAATATAAAATAATTTTATTGATTTATGAATTTATCCATTAATTGATCGTCAAAAACAAAAATAAATCTTGATAATTAATTGTAATATAACATAAAGAAATAAAATTATTTCAGGATTTAATAACTGAAACGATGTACGATATTATAATTTTGAATTAATTCTTCCCTATTTTAAAAATATTATAAAAGAAAAATATATACGAAAATAAAACAATCACAATTTTTTTGTTTTTACACCAATTAATTCTTCACTTAACACCATAATAATTTCACGTTCTAAAAATTTTTTTTGTTAAATTATTACAATTACAAATATCTCAGCGATTAATTAGTGCCACACTTTGTACGTACGTCTTATGAACATACATCGAAATGTATCGTGAAAAAAAAAACACTCGATCCTCGATTGTGTTGCATTGTCTTCCATCGAATCGTCGAAGAATCATCGAGAGGACGTCGATCGACGTCAATTTTCAGCTCCTGAAAAAAGGAATAAATTGTCCCTCGTTCGCACATCGTTCACAATATATCACCCCGATTGTTTCATTCTGCTTTCAGATTTTCTGTATTACGCGAACCATTCCTACAAGAAGCAACGATTACGATTCGACAACTCGTACAAGAAATTTCCGTGCCCGAATTGCCCGAGCGTGTTCGTCTGGAAATGCACGTTGAAGAGGCATTTGCGGAACGAGTGCGGCCAAGAGCCGCGATTCAAGTGTCCACACTGCGACTACCGTGGCAAATGGAAGGCGAACATATGCAGACACATCAAGAGAGTCCATAAGAATTGCAGCATTTACGTTTTGGACACTTAGTTAGCACATTTTTACTCGATTCATCCGCGCACAGATTGGGATACGGATCGTCCGATTTTATTAAAATTATCTTCCATGAGAATTGTTTCGAGGCCGATAATTATTCATCGAGTATTTTGTCGCGGCGAAAATTTTCTGCGAACGAAGAAAATGATGGATTTCGCGAGGATAGCCAAGATTAAAAATTTTCAATTCGCGTGGATAACTCATTCTATTCTACAAAAGTAAGAATTTATAGGTTAGGTAAACTTACCTAATTACATAGCGATAAAAATTACGTCACAATTGGACCAGTTACAATTGCATAGCTTTGTAAAATTATTGTCGAAAAAAAAATTTTGAAATCTGGTTTCAACAAACAAATCTCGTAGAAGAGGAACGCTTTCAAAAATCATCTCGTATCCCAATTCACGCATTCGAACCTTCGCGATCCTTACACTCCTCAAACAATTTTGCCAATATTTTTACATTATTTCCACTTTTGTGTCGATCGATTCTTATGTCAATAAAAACTAAACGTTGCTATTACGAATTACATCGAAGATAATAATTACACGCGTTTCCTCGTATGTCGACATTATAAGCGAAAATTTAAAGAGAAAATTTATGGAAGCGATATTATCGCCATGAGAAAATTTCGTCTGCTCGTTTGTTACAGGTAACGGGACGGAGAATTGGTGGACGTTCGCGGATGGTGGGTTATCGGCCGAGTACACGGCCAATAAATCGACGAAACGGAGACGAATGAAAGTGAGGACGGCCGTGTACGCGTGTCCAACACCGAATTGCGCCAAATCATTTAATTGGAAAGGGAACTTGAACAGACATCTGAGATACGAGTGCGGCCTTCAGCCACGGTTCAAGTGTCCGTATTGCGCGTATTGTTGCAAGGTTAAAGGGGACGTAAACAAACATATAATAAGAAAACACCAAGGTTTGGCTATTTACGTGGTCGACCTGTTCGCGTCTACGACAAGTTAAAACGACCGTGTTTTCAATTTAATTTAAATTTGTATTTTTGTTCGAATAAAATATACAACTTGTCTTTTCCCCCCCTCCTATTACTCCCAACATTGTTCGAAACGAAGTAGTAAAAGACAATTTGCAGTTATTACGTTCTGGTGATTGTATTACATCGATTGTAATTGTTACTTGTTTCACAATTGTACGATTAATTGTGTTTCTTTGAATACAGGTTGAATTACAGACGATATTTTGATTAAGAATTTAAGACTCTCACGATCTTAACAAGGTTTTTTTCAAGCAAGCATTATCGCTATATTACTTTTAATCGATCTCGAATCGTATCCCAATGCTTGGCCAATGCTTGGCCAATTAGATTCGATCGAGTGTCTCGACTATGTCTCGATAACTTTTACTCCTGATCCAATCTTATTTTCGAATCGTTCCTCGATCGAGTACAATAATTTTCCAAATTATTATCCAATCGATCAAAGAACGATTTCTTCTTTTTCTTTTTCTCGACGAGCAAGTATATAGTGAAAACACGGTGATACATACATATCTCGTGTAACATTGTCATCCGATCCTCGGAAACTGATCGAGCAATGTTGACAAAACGTTGGAATAAAATTCTTACCAAAACGTTTACACGTTTCCTCGTAACATCTGAAACTGGTACGCCTGCAATTCGAAACCGGTCAAACGATGATCCCCGATCGAAGGAACGGAGATCGGTTCACGTTGTTGCGATCGTTCGCTCGATCCTATCTCTCGCGCTTGATTATCACCAGGTGACCCCTCCCTCCTCTCCCCCCTCCCCCATCCGGAACGTGTTTGATCGCGAACAATTGGTTGTTTTTCAGGGGGCAAAGGATCCACGTTGCGTGTGGACGATCATCGTCAATGCGGCAATTGGTTAATGAAACCGAGCAAGTACGCCTGTCCGAATCCTAATTGTCGAAGCGTGTTCGCGTGGAAGAGGAACTTGACCAGCCATTTGCGATATCAGTGCGGTCAACAGCCACGATTCAAGTGCCCTTATTGCGAGTACAAGTGCAAGGTGAAGACCGACATACGAAAGCACATCAAGACGAAGCACAAGAACAGGGATGTCTACGTGATCGATGTGTTCCAATCGTGGCAACTCCTTCAGTGAGAACGCGCACGAATTTGTAACGAATCGACAAATTCGAGGAGAAACGAGAGGAGATACACTTTTCGTTCGACCAAGGATTCTCTCGTTTTCTTTTCCCTCGATTCGAGGGAAATGTCCCGTAAAGTTATCGGCCGTAGAAGAAGAAGGTTTGATCTTTGTCGACGTTTCGCATGCAAGCCTTTTTTTTTTTCCTTCTGTGTCTCCTGGCTTCAGGGTATCTGTGTTGATTATTACGCAAACAACGTACTAACAACGAGTCAAAGTTTTCGAATTACGTTTTGTTTTTTTTTTTTCTTCTATTTGAGATCAGAGAAAGACAGTTTGTTTTCGAAAAAAATATGCTCGAGACGAGAAGAAAGTCGATGTTTGTTCAAGCGGAAGAGAGTGATTTTTTTTTCCTTTGAAAAAGATGATTAAAAGGTATTATTAATTTTCAAATTGTCCTCGATTATGAATCACTCGTTATAAAAAAAAAGAAAAATCATTTAGAGATAAGAAAAATCGTTCTTCGTTGTTAGAAATTATATCTTTTTTCGCCAATTTTTTTTCGGCTCGAAAAGAAATAGGATTGTTATTGATCTTAACGACCGATTTTTCTCCTTCTAGGTTCTGCTGGCTTCTGTTTCGTTCAAATCGAACAGCCGTTTACCAAGGCAAAGACAAGGTTCCCATGTCCGAATTGCACGAGTAGCTTCGGCCAGAAAGCGAGTCTTACCCGTCATTTGAAATACGAGTGCAGACAAGAGCCACGATTTCTGTGCCCTTATTGCCAGCACAGAAGTAAAAAGACGTCCGACATTTACACGCATATCAGAAGGAAACACGCGAATTCGAAAGTTTACGTTATCGACATTCACGGCTCGCCACCTAACTCGTTGAGCTTCCAAATGATGAACCAATGAACCAACACTATTACCCGATATCGAATATTTTTTCTCATACACTTCGTTTCGCGTCTTGGTCGTAGGCGGCCATATTGGAACTAAAGAAAGGCGAGGAATCGGAGCGCCCTCTCTCTCTTTTTTTTTTAGGTAATCGAGATAGGACGAAATCTGACTAGATCTTCTTCTTCTTCAATTTTTGTTATTTATTCATCGCGTCACGTCGAGTCGAAATTTAGTCAGAAGTTTAAATTAAAAGTCTCGAATAGACGATATCGATAGTACGTGATATTAATTTTAAGATCGAATATTTAAAATATTTCTCTTGTTTCAAAGGAAAGGAAGCCACTTCGATATCGAATGGCCAGTGAAACGATCGGTTCGCGTTCGATCGTGTTTTTTTCTTATCGATAAATGTAAATATATATACGATGCATCCATACGATGCTTGGGTGTATATGACGGAAAGACTGGTTGTACGCGAGTGGATCAAATAAAACTGAATGTTCACCTCTCAATCGTGTATTTATAACCGTTTTATTCTATCCACGCTTTTCTCGCAGTTTTCTCGTCAGTATCAGTTTCCATCCGTCTGTTGTCCGACGCGATCGATGTTCCAGGCGGAACATTCAACATGTATATATATACATATATATATATATATATATATATATACGGCAAGTGAGAAAATTTAGAAAAAAAAAAAGTGTGCGTATTGACGCGAGAAAAATTTTACAAAATTTTATTTTTCAGTTTTTTTTTTTCCTTCGAACGTTTTTCGCGTGTTCGCGCGCCTATTATCGTCGATCGAATTATACGTATCTCGTATAATAAGTTGTTGCACGCAATTGAAAAAATACCGTGGTCGATCATTTTGTTTCTTTTTTTCTTTTTTTTTTTTTTTTTATCCTACGACGATAAACGCATTTGGCTGATAGATTGTGCGCGAGTACCTTGCGTTTTCTGTTTCAGTTGACCGAGGTGGTTATCACGAGTCGAGCCATCGCTCGAACGAGTCGAAGAAATTCTGCTGCCCCAATTGCCCCAGCGGATTCACCAGGGTGACGAATCTTCGAAGGCACGTGAGGTACGGGTGTGGCCAAGGACCGAGGTTTAAGTGTCCCTACTGCGAGATGCGCTCGAAAGAGATCTCGAACGTGTACAGGCACATTAGGACGAAGCATCGTGGAATGCTCGTGTTTCTCGTTGACGTCGCCACGAATAGAAAGTTTTACGCGAGGAAGAATTGAAGAACGTTTCGATCGTTGTGTGCTCGTTGCGTTCGATGAAATATTCATCGTGATCATGTAAAGTGTTTATTTTGTAATTTTTTCTTTTCTTTTTTTTTTTTCTTCTCCTCCCTTTTTCTTCGTTTTAGCGGATATTCTTTTTTTTGTTTTCTTTTTTTTTTTATATCGTTCCATGAGTACATCTCTGGTTAAATTTATGCAGTTTTGATTTGTCGTCGGTCCTTGTCTTCCTTGTTTGTTTGTACCTTGCGATTTATTTATTTATTTATTATTTTTTTTTTCTTTTCTTTTTTTTTTACAAAACGTACGTTACGTACCGTTCACTGGCGAACTGGAAAGAAGTCTGATTGGTCGTTAACGGGAGGAAACCTGCCTATTTTCGCGCGTCTATTTTTATTTCTAACGTGGTATTAATTCAAATCATGGTTATAGAAACGTGTAGTGTCAGGATTGTCAGCAAAGGATTGTCTAAAGTGGAGATAGGCGATCCTAATTCCTCTTGCCTCTTAACCATCGAGACCTATTTCCACCAGTGAACGGTATATTTTTTACGCGAAACAAGATCGAAGAAATTAACGAAATAAACGGAATAAACGATTTCGAAATTGAAATTATTTCTCATTTAATTTAATTTCAAACGTCTTTTCGACGAAGCGTCCATTTGGCCATTTCGTTTATTTTTCGTTCAGCGAAAGATTAATAATAATAATAGTAAAAAAAAAATTTTCGAAATAAATTTAAAGGGAACGACTCGACGATATTAATATCACCATCGAACGGTAAGACGAAGAAAGAAATACATCTGAACATACGACTGTAACGAGCGAAAAAAAATTTTAAATTTTCTTCGTCACCTCCCCCCTCTCCCTCTTTTTTTTCTTAAACACCGTCATCGAAGAATTTGTAACCCACAACCCGAAACAAGAATGTGTGTGCACAATAAACGTACGTTTGTTCGAGAAATCGAAACGAATTTTTTCGAATCTCGGAAACGCAACCCCAACACTCGACACTCGATTAAAACGCGCAGCTGAATGAACGCCCCCCGTCCATTAGTATCTATCGAATCTTCTGTTTTTGAATCTCCCCCTCTCCCCCTTTCCTCCTTTATTCCCTTCCTTTTACGTACAAAAAAGAAAAATTAAACAAAAGAGAAAAAGGAAATAACAAGTTTCATCACGATACTCTCTCAATTTGTGGTTTCAGGCACGATTTACTATCCGTCGTCATCGAGCTTCCATTACCGCGCGGATCAGTGCCGGCAATTGGAACGTCAACAATGTTATCGTCGTCTAGGGAGCAAGCAGGGGAGCAACGACAACGATAGGTCAGTTTCCCTCCCTTTCTCCGCCTAGTTTCGAAAATTCGAATCCCGGTGAAAATTCGTCACCCCTTTCCCCCCCCCCCCTCCCCCCTCCCTGCCGCCCTAAAAATCTATTCCGAATATCAGGGCGAATATTTCGTGTAACACGATGATGATGATGAATCAGGTATACTTGTCCAAAGTGCGCGAGGAGCTACCGGCATTTGCATCACATGTTGCGCCATTGTAAGTTCGAGTGTGGCAGCCCGCCGAGATTTCAGTGCCCGTATTGCGGGATGAGGAGCAAGCAGTCCAACAACGTTTACAAGCACATACGTATCAAACATCCAGGATCGAAGCTCGAGATCGTCGTGCTTCATTACGATCAGATGTGAAAGCTTTTTATTTCTTCTTTCTTTATTTCTCTCTCTCTCTCTCTCTCTCTTTCTTTATATGTCTCTTCTTCTTTGTTTTTCCGTTGATCGTCAAACAAAAAAATTGGATAAGATAAGAGAAAAGAAAGAAACAATAAAGCGTGTGTGATATATTTGAAAAGAGAAAAAAAAAAAAAAAAAAAGAAAAGAAAAGAAAAATATATATATACACAACGAGTTTGTTCTGACTTTTGCCCACCACCACCATCACCATCAAGTATCTTCTTTCATCTTATTCCTCGCGCCTCGTCACGTCAATCCTGGCTTGTGATTAACACAGTTGATTTTACAGGTTTGAGAAAAGAATTTCGGCGGAATCGAAGATGTCGAGGAAGAGTGAGGAATGAGGAGGGGACGAGAGGGATTCCCTCCCTTCCCGTCCTCCTAGCGTTCCTCGAGTTTCATCAAATTTTTGTGTCCACGTGCCATACATACTACAGCTTGAGAGATGCCTGGCAAAAAAAACCGCTTTACTTGTTTGTCTATAATAACTATATATATATATATATATATATATATATATATAGATATATATATATATTTAATAAAGGCGAGAAAAATCGCGTGTATGTGTGTGTGTGAGCCTGCAAAAGCACAATTATTATCGAGTTCTCCTCTCCTCCTCCCCCTTCACATACAAAATCTCGTGCCACTTTCGTTCCACTCCGTGTTATTTACAGCTTTTCTTCTTCCTCTTCCTCCTTCTCGTCTTCACGTGAAAGTTTTCCTTCCGCCTCGCTTTCGTAAAGCGTGAAGCGAGCGAAAGAGAGAAAGCGTAGCGGAGAAAAATATGTTTTTTAACGCACGAAGAGAATTGACGATGAGAAAAGCGTGGAAAAGAAAAGAAAAGAAAAGAAACGAAACGAAAAGAAAAGAAAGGAAAAGAGAAGGGAAGCGGCGAAGTATGAGATTTCGAATGGAGGAAGCTTCATTAACCCGAGAGTTAAACCCTCGCCGACTCGATCTAATCGTTTCTCTCCCGTTTTTTTTGTTTCCAGCGTTTCTGCAAATGTTGCCGCTACCTTGGGTCGAGGACAAGTACACGGAGCGAAGCGCGAGAAAGGGTAAAACCCGATTCCCTTGTCCACGTTGTCGAAAGAGTTACACGACCAAGAGCGCGGTGACGGCCCACTTCAAGTACGATTGCGGGAAACCGCCACGTTTCGAGTGCCCTTATTGCGGCAAATTGAGCAAGAAAAAGTTCAACATCCAGGATCACATAAGGCACAAGCACCCGTCCAAGCCGGTCATCTGCAACACGTTGTTTTGAGACAACCACGGTCTGTCACCTTCGCAACGCGACGACTTCGTTCCATCATAATAAATTTCTCCGCAATTTGGTCGCAACAATCTTGGAAAAAATTTGAAAAATTTACGATCATTTGCAATTTACGATATTCGAAATATTCCCTCCCTTCTTCTCTCTCTCTCTCTCTTTCTCTCTCTCTTTCTCTCGACGAGGTGAAACCAATCCTGAAAAGTTTTTTTAGACATGTATTCTCGAAAAAGCGTACTTCTTCTCAAGGATTCGTTTCACCGAATCTTTATTCTTGAAAATGAAATTGCTCCTCCTCCCTAAAGATTTTTAATAAAGATTTTTGCGACTGAATTTCGTTCGCGGAAGCGTAAAAAGGTAGCCGCGTGAAAAGTAGTTGAATGGGCCCGGGAAAAATAGGGAGATATTCCGAGGCAATTCGATCGTGCGTTGAAACCCGGCCCGATCTGTTAGAAAGAATTTGTTCTCAGAGAATAAAGAATCTTTATTGTTTGAAAAAAAAGAAAAGAAAAAAAAAAAAAGAAAAAAAAAAACAAGGAGAATACATACACACGTGTTTCGACGATATATATCTTTTCTTTCCAGCGAAATCGGTTTTTGTATCGATATTGCATTGGTCGATGTACTCTCCTCCCGTTTTCTTCTTCTTCTTCTTTCTCTCTTTCTCTTTTCATTCTGCTAACGTTTCCATTCTTTTGCATGGTCCCCTGTGTTTTTTCTTTCCTCGTTTTCTTGTTTTCGATCTCCGATTCGATCTTCCGACATCTGATTTGAGCCGACGTTTGAGAGAGCAAAGAGTGGTCGACGCTCACCATCAGCCCGTCGCCCTTCACCGTGATCCTGACCGTGATACGATGTTTTGTAGGTGACCGACTCGACGACGACAACGACAACAACGACGACGACGACCACCACCACCATCACCACTCCCCTCTTGTCGCTCACTCGAGGAAGTACGCGAGAAGAAGGGACATGCTGTACAACTCGTTCACCGGGAAATTTCACTGTCCAAACTGTAACAACGGATACGGGAGGCGGGACACCATGCTGGGTCATTTTAGATACGAGTGCGGCAAGGCGCCGAGGTACAAGTGCCCTTACTGCACCCTGTGCAGCAAGAAGACGTCCAACGTTTATCAACATATCAGGTGTATGCATCCGAAGGAGCTCGTCACCCTCGTCAAGCTCTACTGATCTATGGAATCATCATCTATGGATTCTTAGCTCTCCTCGCCCCTCCCCTTCCCCCTTTCTCTCGCCTCTTAGGCGATCGAGGACACCGATACCGATGCAATTCAAATTGTTCGATCGATCGATCGAAAGTATAGACGACGCACAATTGTTGTTCTCTTCACGAAAATTGTCGTTTCGAACGAATAAAATTTGCAAAGAAGATGAAGCAAATCGTTTCTCGTCTCAATCGTTCACTTTTTTAACGATAATCCTCTCCCCTCCATCCTCGAATTTGCAGCCGGTCGATCAGAGTGGTCAAAGTTTTTCTTTTTTTATTTCCTCTTTTTTCAGGAAGATAATGGAGACACGAGGGTAAGGATGTAAGGTTCGTTCGTTCGATTAACCGCCATTTCCATCTGTTTCATTTCAGATACGTGGTCGGTGTCGAGCGAGAAATTTGTCCGCTGGATTTTCCACGAGATAACGAGCGGTCGTGGAAGAGGCATGTCGTCGCGAGCGCATCGGGTTACGCTTGTTTCGAAAAACAAAATAAATACTATATATATATATATAGATTTCGAGGTTATAACGAATCTTCTGTGTCGAATATATGTATATAGTTTACAGAAGTTGCACAGAGAATTGTGTCGATGCTTGTTCAACGTATAAAATAAAAAATTGGACGTTGCTACGTATGTGATATATTTCACGTTAAACGAGACGAAGATTCGAACCTGGATTGTGAGATGGCTCCGCTAGATGGCTCGCGCGTCTCCAAACAATGGAGTCTATGTATTCGTGTAAATAAACTCTAGGTACCTAGCGAACGCAACCAAGCTTGTCTCTCCTTTAGCGATACGTTCGTGAACGAACGCAACGTGTTGCTGTTTCGATCCTCCCAAAAAAGAAAAGACTAATGTAAATCTTCGGTTTAGCGGTTTACTTTTTTTTTCAGTTTCGATCGATATCGCTCCGTTTTTCTTTAGAAATATAATTTAATATCGATCCAAGGTTATACAAGCAATAACGTTAATTAGATAAACGAGTTACGATACATTGTGCGTGTAATATGTGTTCGTGGAACATTTTTGAAGAGCGAAACAAAGGTTGGTGTACAAAAGTGTCGATTGTATGCTTGTTTATTAACTTGACGTAAATTTATAAATAAACTTATGCCCGATATTTTTGTACACACCTGTACAAAAAGATCCCATGAAACGACGGTTTTAATCATCATGAAACGAATCTCTCTAAAAAAAAAAGAAAGAGGGAGAGCGTTAGATATCGTTTGAAACAAGGAAAAGTGGACTAAACCTACAAACAAAACAAACCTATCAAAGACCAATAAAAAAAAAAAAAAAAAAGGAAGAAAAAGAAAGAAAAAAGATATCTCGTCCCGCAAACTCGCTTTTACCTTTAGTTCTCCGCCACCCGTCTGGGTTATCCGTGCCGACTCTACTCTATCGGTAGTCGCAAAAGGTGATACGACACCGCTTGGCTTCCACTTCTCTCTAACGGCCCATCCTCGTCTCTTTTTCTGCTTACAGACTTCAGGCCAATTGTCCTGGGAAAGTACCACGGTGTCGTGCGAAATTCTCGCCACATGCTCAGGCTACAGACGTCCCTTAACCGGCGGGGGTTCCCGTGCCCGAGGTGCGCCCGCACCTTTCACACTTCGGGCGGCATGAGCCGCCACTACAGGCTCGAGTGCGTCGATCTGCCCCGTTTCAAGTGTCCCCATTGCGATATGCGCAGCAAGTATACCCAGGCCGTGTACAGGCACATTAGAGCCAAGCACCGGAACATGGAGCTAAGGTTCGTCAAGCTTTACTGAAAAAAAGAAAAAAGAGAGAGAAAAAAAAAAGAATAATAATAATAATCCTCGATAATGTTACGCTTCTCCCCGACGTCTGCCCCGTTCGTTCGCCCGCCAACGAATTCTTCGCGTTTTCTCTCACCGCCACGAGCGAAGGACCGACACGCAAGGTTTAGAAGGACGCTGGTATGTTCGCTTCGCACGTCTCGTCCATTTGACCTTCCTTGTGGGAAGGGAAAAATTCGAACGAGAGACAGAGAGAGAGAGAGAGAGAGAGAGAGAGAGAGAGAGAGAGAGAGAGAGGAGAGAAAAGGAAATTATATCGAGGAGAATGAGAGTTTTACGATTTAAACGACGATAAAAGCCTCGAGAACGGCGTTTGGGCGAGTTGTTTGTCATTTCGGCTGTATTCGTCGGAGGATTATTTTGAGGTTAAAGAGGAGAGGCGAGTAATAATAACCGATGGCGATGCTGTATGCTTGCGATGTTGTTGTTAATATTATTATTATTATTATTATTAATTATTATTATTATTATTATTATTATTAATATTATTATTATCATTATCATTATCATACGTTCTTGCCAATAATGTCTTTACGAATGTACCGTCGTTGTATAATCCTGTGACAGTTATGCAGTTATTGTATTTAATTTGCGCGGGAATGCGGTCTTTGTACGTACTGTTGCGTATGTGAGAGAGAGGGAGAGAGTGTGTGTGTGTGTCTGGGAGAGAGAGAGAAAAAGAGAGATTGAGAGAAAGAGAGAGATAGAGGGAGGGAATTTTTGTCGTGTCACAGGAATTGTGCGAATGACGATGGTGTGTGATTTTTAATCAGGGATAATTGAGGAATGTGGAGAAAGAGATCAAGAGAGAGAAAGAGAGAGAGAGAGTGCGTGTGTGCGTGAGAGAGAGTATGAGAGAGAGAGAGAAAAGAGAGAAAAAAAAGAAAACATGCACAAAGACAACAATTGTCGTTTTTCATGCGTTCTAAGTATGTTCTTTTTTTTTTCCATTTGCATTTTTTTCTTCTTTCTTTGAACAATTTTTCAAACACTTTCCATTCTTCTACTTCTAACGTCTTTCGTCCGTATTTCGTTTCATTCCTTCTCGATACGATTGGAAATAAGAAGAATTTCTTAACCAAAAACGCGTTCAAAAAAATCACTTGTTCAAAAAGCACATGGACACTGCGTTGAGGATTCTCGTCTCGACATAGTATCCATTTACAAAAAAAAAAAATCTCTTTCTCGAACAAGTTGAATCGTCGAGAATCGTGAAAAAAAAATGGATCCAGCGAGAATTTGAATCGCGAGAATCTCTCAGAATAATAAAATTCTCGTCTTTATTCCTCGTTAATGGACGGTTGTCGATGCGCGTATACAAAATCGCGATAAGTGTCCGTTCACGAGAAATACTTGAAAGGGAACGAGAGTTTTTCTTATTTTATTTTATTTTTTTTTTTCTTCGATCGATCTTCGAACGAATTCACAACGATCACCCTTCGATCGTACGTGGCGCAAAGTTTCGAAACTTGTTGTTGATGTGTAATCCGTGGTTGCAGGTGTACAGCCGGTGAATCATCACGGTTGGTTCAAGTGTCCTCGTTGCACGCACACTTTCCTGTCCAAACACCGTATGATGCGCCACTACCGCTCCCATTGCAACCTGAACGAGACACATTTCCGGTGTACGTACTGCGATTACCGGTCAAAGTATAGCTCGAACGTCTACAAGCACGTGAGAAGGATCCACAAAGAATTGCCCCTGTTTAAACCGCATCGGTTGCTCATGCGTTGAAAGAAGAGAGGAAGAGAGGGATGTGAGAACGACGATGGATACGTTAAGGAGAGACCGTTCCTTCTCTGGGACTGTGGAATAGTAATCGTTCGACTTCGTTCGCTTCGACTCCTCCTTTTTTCTTCCATTTCCTTTTTCTTTTCTTTTCTTTCCTTTTCTTTTATATTACCAAAGAATCGCTCGACGATAACAACAAAAAAGAAACTTTGTAATATGTTCCGTCTTCCTTTTTTCCCTCTCCTCCCCCCTTTTTTCCCTCTCCTCCCCCCTTTTCTAATCGTTTTTCTCAATAAAATTCGTGTTCATCGTTCATTTTGCCGACAATTTGACGATCGATCAAACGTCTCAAAAAAGAGACTCGTTCCGAGAGTGGTGGCCTCCTCCCGAATAACGAAAGGAGGGGAGGAAAAAGAAAAATCGTAGAATCGTAAAGAGAGGGGAAAAAAAAAAAAAAAAAAAAAAAACAAAAAAAAAAGTGTCGAAAGTGCGAAAGTCTCTCTCTCTGTGTTGTGCAGCTTGCTCGAAACCTCGAAAACTCTCCGAGCAGCGGGAGTAGGCAAGCGTTACTTACCCGGCCTGTGATCTGCTTGTCTTTTGCAGGATACGCGAAGGAACAGTCGAGGCAATCGTGGTCGAGTCAACCGGATCAAGTTCAGAGATACTTTTGCCCGAGGTGTTGCAGCTCGTTCAGCAAGAAGGCGAACATGCTGACCCATTTCAGATACGAGTGCGGGAAGGAGCCGCGGTTCCAATGCCCGTACTGCGGCAAACGGGACAGAAAATCGTCCAACACCTACAGGCATATCAGAACGTATCACCAGGGTAGCAGGATACAAGCGTACAAACTGTATTAAACCCTCGTGCTCGTGGCACGCGTCCATCCCAAGAAGGAAAAAAAAAAAAATAAGAAGAGAAAAGAGAAGAGACTCTCGTGATATTGTGTAATATTGCGATTACATATTATATATATACATATATATACAATTGTAGCTCGCGTGCCCGTGTTCCTTCGTCGGTTGCGTGTGAAAAAACCGAGCGTGAAAACTCGTGTGAGTTGTGTATGTGTGTGTGTGTGTGTGTATGTATGTATGTGTGTATGTGCGCGTGTACACGAGATGTTAAAAAATAGATAGATCTTCCTTGTCCTCGTGAGGATCATCACTGTTCTTCTGTCCTCTCCCTCTATCTATTCACCCCTCCCCACGTTTCATCGCGCGAAAATTGTAACAGAGGCAGGAGAGGAGGGGCTCTTTTTCTTTTTCTTTTTTGTAGAGAGGCGTTGTCGTCTCCCTCCCCGACGACAACACAAGGATTCCCTCGTTTTCGGAATCGTTCGAATATCACCGCGATCACGACGATCGCTCTATCTCTATCCCATCCGCACCGTTTTCGTTCGACCATCTTCGGCTCCCCCGCCCCTAACGGTCTAACGGTCGCCTCTGTTTTCTTGTTCGTAGGGGCGTTGCCGTTGCCAGCCTACGACGAGTCGAGCGCGATGGACGGCCACGGCCACCACCACCACCACCACCATCACCACCAGAGGGGGGCGACAGTCGAGTACAGGGGAAGGAGGTCCGCGATCAAGAACGAAGACGGCTCGTTCTGGAATTCCGGCAAGATGTCCTATCACTGCCCTATTTGTAACGCGGGATACACGTACAAGAAAACGTTGAAGACCCATATGAAGTACGATTGCGGCAAGGAGCCGAGGTTCAAGTGTCCTTATTGCAGCAAAAGGGACAAGTGTTCGTCCAACATTTACAAGCATATCAGGATGAGACACGACGGGATGCCTGTGATCGTGCATAGGAATTAGAAATTTTATTTATATACTCCGATGATCGTCGTAATTTTTCGTTTCCTTACCTTCTCTTCCCTCCCCTTCCCACCCCCTCCTCCCTTCCTCCGTCGCGTCGTTTCGACGTGATCGAATCCCCCTCCTCTTCCTCCTCCCCTCCCGTTTGGTAATGCGCGGTGATGATTCGAAGAGAATTTAAAAGAAAAAAATCTCTTCGGAGAGAAGGAGAAGAACGGAGGTTTCGCTCATTAGATGACGCTGAAAAAGCGAAAAGATGATGAAGTGAAAAAAAAAAAGTGAAAAAAATGTTCCCTTGTAAAGCTTTAGAGACTATAGAGGCTATGTCGGTAATACGTGTGTAATATGTATATTTCGATATTTTTCGGAGACAAAATGTAAAAATTTTTATGTTAGAGAAAGTTGGAAGAGAATTGGTAATACGAAGAACGAGAAAGAGAGAGAGAGAGGGGGGGGGAAGAGAGAAAGGGAGAGAGAGAAAGAGAGAAGAAGAGGAAGAAGAGAGAAAGAGCAGGAAAGGAAAAGGAAAAAAAGAAGGGGAAAAAAGAGAAAAGAGAAAAATTGGAGGAAGAATATTTCATCGAGTATGTATCGTGAATCGACGCGTATCGTGATTTTGAAGTAATGATACATCGATTTGTATCGTTTATCTTAATAAAATAACTCCAAACGTTTATATATATATATATACATATATATATACGCGCGCGTATACACACATACACACAAACAAACATACATATATACATATATATATACATAATTTAGTGGTATAAACTTGCGAGGATAATGTTAATTTCAATCATTCCACTCGTTCGATCGTCATCCTTCTTTTCCTTGTCACATACACATAGATACATATAGACGCGTGTTTGAACGCGTTGAACGACGTTCGATTAGGTTTGGAAATGTGTGGTATTTGTGTAGAATCCGATGGAGCACGAGGCAAAATCCGTAGATCGAGAACGCATGCCGAACGATATATAAAAAGAAAGGGAAAAGGAAAATCTCGTTTCGAAAAGAGGAGTTTTGGGTCGTTCATTTTTATTTATTTCTCTTTGTTCGTACTTGTACTTTGTTGCGTTTGTTCCAATCGTGGTAGCGATTAGTTGCGCTTGTCGAACGTGCAGACGAGCGAGCGATCTCTCGTATTTTTAACAACAACAAATGACAGAGACGATCCTGGATATTGGAAAATTCAAAATTGCCGCGGCTAGGCTGTAACGTTGCCAGATGTCGCTCGTCCGCATCAAGCCCCTAACACTTTAACGGTCGCCGTCGTATATCACTCTCTAAAATATTTTACAGATTGTAACAATAATAATAATAATAACGATAAGAATAATTATATCGAAATTCCAAAAAGTAGGGAGTACGTTTAATTTTATAGAAACGATTTGATTTAAGAAAATTTGCGATCAAGGATCTTTTCTGAGTATAGAAAATGGCGGCCGTCAAAGTGAGGAAACGCGTAGAAATTTGTTCGCAGGACCTGGCCGAGACGATATTGCGTATATAGTTTTCGAGAGAGAGAGAAAAAAAAACAAAACAAAAAAAAAACGGTAGCGAATCGATCGGCGCAGGACTAATTGTCCTGATTCTTTTCAGATATACGGATATTGGAATGGCCAAACGTGAGGACGCAAGCCGGTGTCTCGAGTTACATCTGTTCAAAGTGCAACGCGGGATTCCGAAGGATGTGGGACCTGATCAGGCACAAGTGTGGCCAGATCCCTAGATACGCGTGTCCTTATTGCCATAAGAAGGACAACTCATCCTCGAATGTTTACAGGCACATCAGACGATGGCATCCTAAATTGCCAGTCGGTGTAAACAAAATGTTTTGAACGGTGTCCCGAGACTTTCGGTGAAGTATTATATAGTCTAGAATCATTAAAAAAAAAGGAAAAAAAAAAAAGAAAATAAGAGAAGAAGAAAAAAAGATGAATCGAACCGAATCGAATTTAACTGGCTATTTTCATCCCTCGTTTTCATCACCCTTTCAATTTTACCCTTTCAATTTAATCGTTCAATTTTTTTTTTTAATTCCAAATAATAGCGATCCGCGCATGCGCGTCGAGTTATGGGTACGAGTACGTAATTTCAGTGTGAATGCGTGGATGGGAGCGTGTGCAAGGAATCTCGTCTTCCGTCAGGATTCACAAGAAAGAAATCTTATCCATCGTTTCCTTGGTGTTTCTTGCCTTGATTTAGGTGTAACTGTGTAAACAAACGCTTGTAGATTATATATATCTACGCTTCAATCTACGGAACTCAATATTTTTTTTCTCTCACTTTCCCGATACGTACACGTGCACGCATACACACACACATGTATCGTACACAATGATATCGTACACACGTGCACGTATACGTATACACATAGCGGGGGACCACATAGAGATCGAAAGAGGGACGAAATACCTCCCCCCCCCTTTACCTTGCTAAGTCTCGAAGGTATCGAAGCTCTCGAGAACGTTTGCTCTACATATCGTGTTTGTGTTTTTAATTTTCAGAATGGAAATACTCGACGTCCCGTACAAGGACGAACGCTATAGAGTGTTCGAAGTGCGGCAAGACGTTCCCCAAGCAAAGAGATTTGACGTTCCACGTGAGGCACGCGTGCGAAGAGAAATACAAGATTCGTAGCATGAAAAATTCGGATGCGTATCTCTATGGCAACGATTTGGACTGCAATCGATGCGGGAAGAGGTTCAAAAGGCGGAAAGATCTCAATTACCACATACGTCATTTGTGCGGTATACGTGGTATACAATGTCCTTATTGCAACAAATGTTACACGTATTCGTCCAACGTCAAGTATCATATAAGCCGTTACCACGAGGGGAAAGAGGTTTATTACAATAAACTTGTTTGAACGAATCTCGATTAGATCAGCGCGAATCATTTTGTCGTCGAGAAAAGAAACAACGTGGTGTTTTTTTCCCGAACCGGTTCCTTTTCTAATCGTAAGCTCGATCCCTCAAGCTTGCCAAGATTTTCGTACTCGTATCGTATCGCTCGTCTTATCGAACGAGAATAATTCATTCGAATTTTCGAAACGAAACAATTCTTTCTATTTCGTTTCGAATTATATAGGATTGTATTACCATGGAATTTTTTTCTCCCTAATCGTCACAATTCTCTTTCTGTCTCTCTCTTACTCTCTCTCTCTCTCTGTCTCTCTCTTCCTCTCTAGTCACTCGTTGAGCCTGTGAGCATCGCTGAACTGCGTGTTCGAAACCCCGGCGATATCTCGCCAATATCGCGAACGAACAAATTGTAAAGGATCTCGTAAGCATAATGTAAACGTATTTGAGAATAACGATTAAAAGCTCGATCAACTTTCAGCTCAAGCTGTTTTTATCTGTTCCTAACAATTCCATCGCGTTACGATCCAGCGTATTGCGTGTGATATATATATATATATATATATATACACACACACACACGTGTTACACACATCTGTATCCAAGTTGAGACGATCCTAACCTTACTTCCCGTTTTTCTTCTCCGTTCACACGAGTATATATGGCGCCCTCTGCAACTATTTCTATCTTTCTTCCACCTTCCCACACGCCACTCTTTTACTTTTACTCCTCCTTCTCTCTTTCTCTCTCTCTCTCTCTCTCTCTCTCTCGCTCTGTTTTTTCTATCACAGCGTGACAGCGTTCCTCCAGCAACGTTTCCCTATTGCACGGTACAAAACTGTTGGCCACCCGTGACCCGTTTTAACCTCGATTAACCATCATTTGTATTAATGTTTTCAGGTAATTACCAAGGGGAACGTTACGTGAAGTGGAACAACATGGGGTATGTCGGTTATACGTCGGAGAAAAACTACTTGGACAGGTATAGATATCACCCGAACGAGCGTAAAAGGTTCGAATGTCTCAACTGCGGATGTCGTTTCACCCAGAAGACAACCATGACCAGGCATTTGCGCTACTTTTGCGGACAGGGGCATCGTTACCAGTGCCCTTACTGCGAGATGAAAGCCTCGTGCTCCTCCAATATTTACAGACACGTGAGATCGAGACACGCCGGATACAAAGCTCACGCCATAAAACTCTTCTCCTCGATCAATCCCCGTAGAAACTTAGAAACCATGTAAAAAAAAAAAAAAAAAAAAAAAAAAAAAAAAAAAAAAAAAAAGCGGACGATATCTCGAAATTTGGAAATTTCTTCCCTGTTGTGTTTTTTGACGCGAGGAAAAATCAACGAACAAAAGTGCATTCCAGGATACACCTCTCGTTAAACCATCGAAGCATCGAATATGGTACTAGGATAAAAAAATAGAAAGACAAAGAAATGGAAAAGGAAATTCCATATCCCGATTATACCGAGATATAATCGATATACGAAATCGAGACAAGATTTAGAAAAGTAAGGCCGTGTCAACGTTTTTCTTTTTCACGTTTGTCTCCTCCGATGTAAAATATATATATACATATGTGTCTTTTCTTGTAACTCTCTGGTCGCATTGCTCTCTTCGGTACTTCGTCCCGCGCTCCAGCTTCTGCTTCTTGATCAGGCGTCATTATACGAGGATTTTCATTCCCTCGAAATCCTCGTGTGTTTAAACGTTCTCTCTCCAGTTATTATCGAAATATTCCAGGAAAAGAAAAGAAAAGAAAAGAAAAGAAATGAAGGGGAAAAAAAAAAAGAAACAAAGAGGATTCCACGTTTTAAATCTTTCTTTCTTACTTTTTCTCTATGTGTCACGACGACTCGGAAAACGATGCACGCGCGCACACACGCCTCCTGGACCGGGGAAAAAAAAAAAAAAAAAAACACGCGTCCCCTTTCACAAACTGTTCACCGCTAACACGCTCTATTCGATATTTCAGGTGTTTGCGAGAACGTAACCAGGAAGAGGCGGAAAGTGTACTCGGTGAACAAGAGTCACTATTGCCCACGGTGCAACCGTGGCTTCACCCTAAAGAAAAACATGACGCGGCATCTGCGTCACGAGTGCGGCATGGCGCCGAAATATCAGTGTCCTTACTGCGACAAGCCCTCCAAGTTCACACAGAACATATACGCCCACATCAGGAAGTATCATCCTGGCCAAGTGTTGTGCTTCAAACGGCTCTATTGAGAATATATATATGTATATATATATATCATTCGCAACAACTTCGTTATTTTCCCTTCCTCCCCTCTCGAATACCGCCATCCCCCCGTGTCCATGTCTCGATGTGTCAGAGCAACCGAATAAAGTTCAAATTCTTCAATCCCAATTCGTCTCGAGTCTCTTCATCCCATTACTATTGGGGAGAATATTTTACAGGGGATAGGAGAGAGAGTGGGTGGGTGGTGAACGAGGGACGAGAGGGGTTTTTATTCAGTTAATTATTATTGGTTCAATTTGATTTCAGGTGTTTCGACGGTCATCCCGTATATCCAAGTTTTTCATCGTGATCGAATGCTCGTTTTCTTTTTTATATATTTTTTTAATCGTGCAGAGATGGGAATAAGAATGTTATAGGTATAAACAAAAAAAGTATATCTCTTCATCTTTACGAAAGAGAATAAAATCGCAACCCCTTTCCAACCCCCTTTATCTTTATCTCTCTTTTTATCCCAAACCAACGGCTCAATAAACTCGTCGTTTGTTTATCCCGTTTGGATAAAGCAAACGCTCTCGACAATATTTCTCGCAAGTGGACGTCGAAACAAGTAACTTCCACGTTGAAAGCATCGTCTACTCGCGAGAAACTCGTATCGAGATGAAACTGAATAGATCCATCATCCGTCGCGCCATTTTGGAACTTTGGTTGTACGCAATTTGGTTATCAAACCAAAATTCAAAAAAAAAAAAAAAAATAAAAAGAAAGAAAAAAATTATTGCTTCTAAGCGTTGTCTACGCGCCTACTCTTTCTAACACAGTTTCGAAGGACGGTTGCGTTAGCAATCTGTTCCTAATTATCTCGAAACGTAGCCGTAACTGAGACAGACACGAAAAAAGTGACGATGAAATGAACGGGGGAAACGTTGAAACGTTAACATACCGCTCTCTTATTATGTGTCGTCGAGATAACGTTCTATCAACACCTGTTTAACGCCAACTCACCTGTCAATTTACTTTACATGTGTAATTTACAGTGATATTCAACCTGTCCACATTGCCTTACCTGACCGTTGTGGGTCCGGAACGAAGGCGGAGACGGTACAGCGGCGGTATCCACCAACCAGTGAACACAGCCTCCCGTGGAAACTTCGACTGTCCAAAGTGTCAGAAGACCTACAAGTGGTATCGCGGCCTCCACAGGCATTTGAAGTACGAGTGCGGTAAGGCGCCCCGTTTCAAATGCCCGCACTGCATGTACACAGGGAAACACAGGTCGCACGTGTACTCGCACATCAAGAGCAATCACAGCAATTGGCCGATATACGCTCTGGATACTCAGCAGGGGTGAGACAGTTGACGCAGTCCGTCCGCGCCAGTAAATTCTTCCTCACTTTCTCTCTATTTCTCTCTCTTTCTTTCTTTCTCTCTCTTTCTCTGCCTCGAATTAACCAATCCAAGGAAGTGTGACGCGTCTCACCTCTCTCCTTAACGCTTTACGAAATTACGCTTCCACGCGATCGATATCCAAGGATATTGCGAGTATATATATATATATATATATATATACACATATACGGATAACGAATTCGGTGGTCTATTTTACCGACCGTACTCCCCCCTCCTCCTCATATTGTGTACATTTCTATATTCGTAGTCATTGTATAGAAAATAAACGAGATTCTATAATCTTAGCGATAGTTACGGCCTTCCTTCTCCACCTTTTTTTTGTTCGTTTTTTCTATCTTTCGCGTTCGTTTCGAGGATAAAGAAGAGTAAAAAAAAAAGAAGAAAAAGGAAGGTGCCTTTGTCACATCGACACGCGCGATTTTTCATCCTCTTTTTCTTTTCTTCTTCTTCTTCTTCTTCCGTTTTCGTTTCGTTTCGATCGATAATTCAGGATCGTACCCGATCGATAACAAAATGTGTAAAAATTAATAAAAATTCTTCGATCGAGTTCTCGATCTACCCGAGATCGAACGAGAAGCCGATCAAGAGGGACGAGCGTTGTTACACGAGGAAGAAGGTGTCCCGGGAGAGAGTTCGACGACGATGCCTCCTTTCGCCACTAATCGTTGGAAAATTTTTCCTGTTTTTCAGAATTGGCGCGAGGAAGCGGGCGGGCGACGAGTAGTAATAGCGACACCGGTTGGGGACGAGCCGGCGAGGAAAGTCGACGACATCCCTGCCCCAATTGTTCGCGGAGCTACAAACACCGTAGCCACATGATACGCCACTTTAAGTACGAGTGCGGGACGCCGCAGAGATTCGAGTGCCCTTACTGCAAGCACCATCTCCGCCAACGTACCAACGTGTGGACCCATATACGAACGTTCCACCCGAGATACGAGCTCTACTGCATCGATATCGCGACTAACGCGAAACTCTATCACCAGGAGCCATATCGAACCGACTAATTCGATCGATTTAATAATAATCGATTAATTTAATCTCGTCTCTTCCCTCGTCCAAAAACAGTTTATAACAGTTCCCGTAAGAGGATACCTGTGAAACGTGCGCCCTGTTTTTCGAAAAGGAAAAAGGAGATCTTCGCGAATTCTCGGAATCTCTGCGATCTTCGTAATTCTATTTTTTTTTTTTTTTCTGAGAATTACGAAGGAAGGATGTTTCGAGCGGGGAATAAAATGATCGATCATCGATTATCAAAGCTCTTTACTTCTTTTTTCTTGGCTCGACAGCGGAGGAATATTGTGATGTAATCTTCTAACGTGTGTATAAGTGTATCTTCTCTCTGTAAAGAAGTCGACGGTTAATGGAACACCGGTTGGGACAGCGCGCAGGTTTGTAGAAAGAAAGAAAGAAATTTCTCTCGTTTCTCGAGGAAAAAAAAGCCTAATTAAGTGGATGTGGAAATTGTACGATGATTTTAATTTTATTGGTATATATATATATATATATATATATTTACGTTTATACCTACGATAAATTCGTAAAAATTGGACCAACATTTCCTCGAGTGTTTAAAAAAAAAAAAAATATCGAAGAGAGGAAAGATATTCGCGTTGTTGGATAATAAATCTTTGCCTGTAATCGTCGTCACGAAATATCACAAAATTTTAACAACATGTTCGTTCGCATTCGAATACACCGCGAATACACACTCGTCTCGTAATTTTTTCTTTTTTTTAAAAACATCAGGAAATGGCCTCTTTTTCTCACGCACGAAATATCGTTCGATAAACGATAAAATATACTATACGAAACTTTTTATTTTCACAATTGGAATCATCGTGTCGATCCGTGTTCCGCATCCCCCTCTACTAGGGATTTTTCTTTTTCTACCTGTTCCACCGTCATTCTTTCCACCGTCAAAAAAAGTATTGGAACGATTACAACGACGGACAAAGCAAATGATACAAAGAGGACGCGAGAAGAGTGTGCGGTGTTCCGAAGCCTCGTCGTTTTTCTACTCTCTCCCCCC
>NW_025222452.1:1561318-1563677 GCF_014066325.1 Apis laboriosa
AAAAAAAAAAAAAAAAAAAAAAAAGAAAGAAAGAAATAAAAATACACGAAAGGAAAGAAAAAAATGGCGTTGATCCACCGATGATTCCCCGTTAATAACGCTCTGCTCGTCTGTGTATCTGTTTCAGAGAGGGGTAAAGAGAGAACGGAGGTGGAGCGATTCCACGCCCGTTCCGGCCGCGTGTTCACTATCGTGAGGCGGGACGGGATGTACGAGTGCCCGAGTTGTCGTAACCTCTACAAATGGAAGAAATCGATGCTGTCCCATTTGAGGAATCAGTGCAAGCAACCACCCCGATTCGAGTGCCCCCACTGCACGATGAAGAACTACCAGAAGTCGCACATGATACGCCACTTGCGGGTCCACCATCCCCAGCTCAGCCAGACGTTCTGGGATCGAAAGCTGAACGGTTTCTTCCGGCTGTAAAAAAAAGAAACTTTGATATAATTTGAGCAATTTGATCTTATTGTCCTTTTCCATTCGTGTGATCGATGATTCAATGATTGTGCGCGCAATAAAAGGTGAACGAGCAAAGTGTTGAAGATATAAAAGAAAAGAAAAGAAAAGAAAAGAAAAGAAAAGAAAAGAAAAGAAGGGAAAAAGAAAGAAAGGAAAAGAAAAATAAAAAAAAACATAAACTTTGCCCCTCCCTCGAGTATCGAATCCCATCCATCCATCCATCCATCCTTTCCACAAAAAGTTTCTTTTTTAAATCGATTCAAGATTTATTTATTTTCAGCCTCTTTCAGCTCTATCTGCGTTTTCGACCATCTCATTTCTCTTTCTTCATTTTTTAACGATTGGAATCGCGTGGAAAACGGGAAATCCACGAAAAATCGTTCCGCACAATCGCCACCGGTTTACCCTTTGCTACTATCGATCGGTCGAACTTGGAGTTAGGGGTATGCGTGTCTCGTGCCTGTTCGATTTTTAATTCTAATTGCTTATTTAAGCAAACAGGCGGGGGGGGAGGGGGAAAGAAAAGGGAGAGAGAAGATCTTGAAGAAGCGCGTTTCGCGCCTTTTTTTTTAAAGCTGCTCCCTTGATGCTCCTTATTCTCTTATTCGTAGTGAAAAAAAAAAAACGAATATCTCTTCAAAAAGATCGTATTTGTTTCTTTTTTTCACGACGAATAAGAGGAATTCCGAGGGGTAAGCTTTGGAGTCTTGTTTCAAAGTAAAAAAAAAAAAGGAAAAAAAAAGAAATTCTCTTCGATGGACACGCGTTCATCGCGAGAAATACTTAATCTTCCGGATCGATTCTCGAGAGTTTCGTTCAAAGGGAGGAAAAAATTTGAACGAAAGTTTCGAGAACGAGGGGGAGAAACACTCTCTCTCTTTCTCTTTTTTTTTCTCTCTCTCTCTCTCTCTCTTTCTCTCTCTCTCTCTCTCTATCTTCCTCTCTCTCTCTTTCATGCTTTCTCGAGAGGGAGGGAGTTTTCGAGATTCTGTAAAAAAAAAGAAAAAAAAAAGTATTCGCGCTCCCTGGAATAAGGGGTGGAAACGAGTTTTGCATCTTTTGCTCGTTCGACTCGGATTCCGAGTCCCCGCGGAACCTCGTTCGTTCGCTCGTTCGACGAGGGGTGGGCAAAACTCCGTAAGTTGTACAGCCATTATTCTGTACAGCGGTCGAGAGTATTGCTGTTCAGTATTGTATGTCTCCGTGTTTCAGGATTCCATATTCTACCGCCCCCGCTCGGACAAAACCTAATCTTCAAGAGCCGATCGGGAGCAATGGGGAAACGTTGTTTGGAATCGGTTGGGAAAACGGTGAAACGGAGGGGCTTAAAGATAAACGCCTCCGACAAGAAGAAGCCGTTTCAGTGTCAAAAGTGTGGTCGTGGTTTCACCTTGAAGAGAAACAAAGATCGTCACGTGAATTACGAGTGCGGCCACGAGCCAAGATTTCAGTGCCCGTACTGCGGATTGAGGAGCAAGCAAACGTCGCCTGTCTACGCCCACATCAGGAAGAAACATCCTGAAGAGGAAGTGTTCATCTTCGACATGAAGCTGTGAAGATTTGTTTGATTGTTCGCCAACGATCGTCCATCCAGTTAAATGCAGTTTCAGTGTGTGTTCTTAAATATATTATTTCCGGTGTCGCTTTCGACATTATTAATCCGCTTTCTGTAGAGACGTGTAATTTCTCAACCAGGAGGTCGTCTACCTGCTGAGATTCCATTTCGAGAAACGAAATTCAGAAACGAAGAAGAGATTAATTAATCCGTCGTTATCGAGGATGTTTCGTGTAAAAAAAAAAAAAAAAAAAAAAAAAGAAGAAAAAATAAAATAAAACTTTACTTTTTTTTCAAGTAAAATATGCATGCTTGTTGATGCGAAAGAAAAAAAAAAAAAAAAAA
>NW_025222452.1:1563741-1567116 GCF_014066325.1 Apis laboriosa
AAAAAAAAAAAAAAAAAAAAAAAAAGAAAAAAAAAGATTGTTCAAGTACCAACCTTTCTTACGCGTTTTTTTTCGGTGTCTGAAACGGATAGCCGAACAACAAGGATGTCCTCACCACCTGAAGATAATGGTACACAACGATCTCTATTCCGGTAGTTTTTAATAATTATCGTTAAAACGCATAGATTAAGACGTATTTTCTTCCTGTAGATATATATATATATGTATATATATATATATATATACATACATATATACTATATATATTAGATAATTGAAAAAAAAAGTTCATTAATAATCGCGCTTTTGAAATTGAGAAACGAAAAAAAGTAAAAATTGCAAAAAAGAAAAAAAAGAGTGAGCTCTCTGGAAATGATCGATATGATGGCTCGACGTTTTCATCTAGAAGATCATCCGCAACTTGTTTAAGGTATTCTTCCTTTTTTTTTTTTTTCCGTTCCCAACGTCGTCGATCCGAAGCATGCCGCGATCCGAATCAAAACTTATTTTACCCGACGAAACCAAAACCAAAACCAAAACCAAAACCAAAATCAAAACCAAAACCAAAACCAAAACCAAACCAAAGATTCACCAAAAAAAAAAAGATGTGACACGATCCAAAAAAAATTCGATCGCGGTGCACGCACAACGATTCTGACCGACGGCGATCGATTTCTCTTTCTCTCTCTCTCTCTCTTTCTATCTTTATCTATTTCTCTTTCTCTTTATCTCTTTCTCTTTCTTTCTCTCCCACGAAATCCTTTTACGAAATCCTTTTATCTTGTCCTGCCAAAGCAACGACCAAAATCTCTTTATAAATCGAAATGAATCAAAAGCATCAATACGCCCCAATATGCAATCCTCTTCTCCCCCGAAACTCGATTAACCGGCCGATCTTGAAGTTTCAGGTTTCTATGCCGCGGCCCCACAGTTGGATCTAAACTTCGTTTTACAATCTTGCAAGGCGTTCGAGAACTCGGAAGGAGGCGGTAACAGGGAGGCGGCGGCGGCGGCGGCAGCGACGACGACGACGACGACGACGGGCCAACCAGATTTCGGTGGCGGTTACGTGACGCCCCTGCCTAATTATCACGCGCAAGCTGGTAGGCAAAGGAGCACGTACGCGAAAGGTAATTTCGCGGATTGCTTCAGAAAGCCGTTCCCCTGCCCGAAATGCGGCCGTTGCTTCACCGTCAAGGGGAACATGACCAGGCATCACAAGTACGAGTGCGGCCAAGCGCCAAGATTCCAGTGCCCTTACTGCGAGTTCCGTAGCAAACAAACGTCCAACGTAATGTCCCACATAAGATCGAGGCACACGGGCCAGAAAGTTCACGTGGTACATCTCAAGTACGAGAATTGAAGGACATAGAAGTCGGCCATCCGGAGAAGACGCGAATTATTATAGATAGGAGGAGAGAGAGAGAGAGAGAGAGAAAGAGAGAGAGAGAGAGAGAGGAAAAGAGAGAAAGAGAAAGAGTGAGTGAGAGAAAGAGTATGTATGCGCATGCGCGTGAGAGAGCGTGTCTTATTTGGGGGGGTCGTTTACGTTTCGCTGTATCGTAAAAAAGGTGGCCGAGAATGGTGGGGATGCGAGTAATCGGCTTATTTTATGCTACAATTGTGTATATAAACGATTGGCCGACTCTTCGCGCAAATGGCTCCCTCCATCCGTGCCTATGACGGATTCGATCTCCATTCCAAACAGTTGACAGTCGGTATGCAATAGGTCCTTTCCCCAATCCCTAAATGCTAAATCTCACGTTTCGAGTTGTAATTAATCCCAACTCCCCGGATCTTAAGCTTTAAATTCTTAATTAATAAGAATCGATGCACACAAGGCATTCTAGATCTTCCAAGTTCTAAACTTGGAAATAGTGTTAAGTTTTCTTAAGCAGCGTTCCATCGAATGGAAGGAACGATGGAAAAAAAAAAAAAAAAGTTGAGATATTTAGTAATGTGATAGTAGCGATATTATAGCTAGAATACAGGAGTATAGGAAATTTTTGTGGCAACGCTGATCCCAGATCCCCAAGTCCTAACTTCTAAGCAGCGTTACCGAGAGTGGAGGGGATAAAGTTGAGGAGGTAGGAGGATAGCAAATTCTTCAACGTGGCAACGTTGCTTCCAAAAAACCTCGAGTCCTAAGTCTTAAGGAACTTGGTTCCGTGTCGATCAATATGAAAAGTCATTGAACGAAGAAGTGGCGGTGTATTTATAAAAGAAGTTGCGCCTCTTCTTTTGGCTGATCTTAAAAGTCTTCGATATCGATTAAGAAATAAAATATTTGCCAACTCCTTACGACTTGGGAAACTTGAAAATCTTCCCAAGACTTATCGTAAACCGGCTGTGAGAGATCTCTGTCGTCGGTTTTTTGGACATTTTGGTCCACGGATGGGTTCGATCTGTTCGCATCGGAAAACATAGTACCTCCGAACGAACGCGGCCTTTTTTTTGCTAATTTTCTCCCGATTAGAAGGATAAAACTTATTACGCGTACATACACACATGTGCTTATATATAACATATGTAACATGTGTATATATATATATATATATATATATATATACACTTACATTCACATAACACGTCACGCGTATATATATAAATATTATTCATATATTATATATATTATATACATATATATTTTCCGTTGTTATCGAATTTTTAAATGTTTTATAAAATTAGGGGGAACGACCGTTTTTACGGGATATTTATCGTACGTGGAATCGGGACAATGCTCAAACGAAAAAAAAAAAAATAATAATAATAATAAAAAAAATAAAAATAAAAATAATAAAAAAAAAAAGAAAAAAAATCTCGATCTTTAGGATTATCGAGTGCGAAATCGTCGATTGGTTATAAGGTTTGTTCCACGTTGAAATTCGTCATGTTTTTTCTATTGATACGATGGGGCTCCACCACCACCATTTATGTGGAGGAGGTGCCCTCTGCCCGAGGAATATTCGAGCGAATAACGATGTTTCGAGTACAACTACGTTAAAAAGAAAAAAAGGAAAAAAAAGAGAAAAAAAAAAAAAAGAAAAAGTTCCACGATGCGCACGAAACGCTATCGCGTGAAACGTTCTTCGATTCCTAGACGTCCTATTAGATAATGTTGCGCGTTTTGTAAGAAAGAGAAAAAGAGAGGGAGAGAAAGAGAGAGAGAAAGAAAGAGTGAGAATAAGCGAGTGAGAAAGAAAGTATGAAAGTAAAAAAGTAAGAAAGAAGAATTTAACGATAAGAACGACAGTAATAATAAACGATAATAACGGCATTCTTAACGTTCATAGTAGCGATAAGAAATCGATCTAATCGGTTTCGTGATATCGAGCGGGTAGTAAAATAAAAAAAAAAAAAAAAAAAAAAAAAAAA
>NW_025222452.1:1567133-1619911 GCF_014066325.1 Apis laboriosa
AAAAAAAAAATGAAAAAAAAAAGAAAGGAAATTTAAAAAAAGTAATATAGCGAACGTGCTTTCATCGAATATTAAAATAAAATTGTTTCGAATGATACTGCGTCCGGCGTATATTGTTTCAGAGAGGAAGCAGTGGAAAAGCGTACCCTTCGATCCGCCAGTACGTTTCTCACGTCAAGACTGAATGGTACAGGGTGAAGCGGTCGGGGCAAACGTTGTGTTCTTTTGGTTTCTTCTTCTTCTTTTTTTTTTCCTCTCTTCCTTTTTTTCGTTTCGCGAAGGAATGAAAGGTTAAGGTCCGGTGAAGGGATGATGATGATGATGATGATGATGATGATGATAATGATGATGATGATAATGATGATGATGATGATGATGATGATGACTTAAAAATTTGCACAATTTTCAAGCATTCCATTATTATATCTATTATAAAACAATTACGGATAAAACTTAAAAAAAAAAAAAATTTAGGCGTAAAAAAAAGTTATCGAGATGTATAAAAAAAGGTGAAGCATGGTCGATGGTGTACGGTTCAAGCGTTTGCGTTCGATGTTCTCCTCGATTTGTTTGAAATTTTATTTAAAAACCTTAGACGTTCGACGTTAGTGGCCGACTGTTTTTGTTGCTGTGATATATATATTATTAACGATGTTGTAGCGTCAAGTGCGTTTATCGAATAACTCTGTGTAATACGCAGGCCCGATCGAAGCCGGGTTTAAGACGCGTCCCCATTTCATCGTAACGAACAAATTTTTGTTCATTATTAATCCGTTCGGTCGCGTAACGGCCGAGTCAAGTTTACCATTTCGGACTTCGACTACGAAAATAAATGTTCGCGACATTAACGACTCGATGTCTAAATAATTGCTATTCTCTCCAGTTTCCACCATGTTTTGTGATCGTATATCGTCGTCGCTGTGGAATTGTAAGATAAAAATACAAATAATAAATCGATGTTTAAACACTCCATCGATATTCTATCTATCGCTTGATTGCGCATACATTGTGTCCACTTTAATCGTGTTTCTTCTTTTTTTTTCTTCTCCTCTTTTTTCAATTTTCTACTTTGTTTTTCTCTTATTTCTCACCTGTTGGTGTACGATGCTACAGTGTTTCTTTTTTCTTTCTCTCTTTTTTTTTTTTTGTTGCTTTCATTCAGCGATACTAACGATATCTCCTCCCTCTCCCATTGTGTTATTTTGTGGATTGCAAAGAAAAAAAAAAAAATACCAAGCAGAGATCGTGTTCCTTTTATTGGGTCAACAGACTTGATCGACGAGAATGAGGAAAGAAGAAACGCGAGGATTGCCGATTCTTATTCGTTGTACGAGGTAAATCATTTCGGACGGAGGTTCACCGATCGTTGTTTTTTTTTCTTTTTCAGATCTGACCATGTTGGACTCGCTGATGAACACGTCGACACCAGGGAGCACGGGGATCCAGGATCGTTTGCTTCATTACTGCCCCAGGTGTCTGCACGGTTTCACCCTGAAAAGTAACCGTAACCGTCATTACAAATACGAATGCGGGTACGAACCGAGGTTCAAGTGCCCTTATTGCGAATTGAAGAGCAAACAAACGTCGCAGGTTTACTGTCACATCAGAAAGAAACATCCGACCGAGAAGGTTTGCGTGATCGATCTTAATTACGAGACGAGGTGAAAAAATACCTCTCTGAATGAATGAATCTCTGTGAGGTTAATTCACCGATTTTTAATCAAACGGACGGATCGTTTTCCTACGATAATATTGTACACAGTGAGTGATAATAAAACGTTTTAATTCACCACGATGATATTGCTCCCACATCCTTGCGCGCGGTGGATTTTCTTCCTTTTCCGTTCTTTCTTTCTTTTTCTTTTTTTTCTTCGTCATTTTTCTCCCGGAAAAATGAAAAAAAAAAAAGGATTTGACGATTAACAGAAAGAAAAGAGACGTAAGGAGAGACATAACGTTTCATCCTTACGTTAAACGGACGAGAGTGGCGCGACATCTATAGTGGCACAAAAATCGTCATGTCAGAAACATTGTTCGATCCTGCTAACCGTCTCGCTCTTGTTTTGCTTTCAGTGGATCGTTCGTTTCGTCTGCTATACGGGAATTATGGAGCCGATTCGTATCAGGAGGCGAGGAAATACCAGGAATCGGGGATCGACGTCTACGGATCGCTTCGACGGAAAGGAAGCAAGAAAAAGAATTACGTGTGTCCAAAGTGTGGAAACGGTTACACCGTGGTGAAAAGTTTAAAGCGCCATCTACGTTACGAGTGCGGTGTAGCACCAAGGTTCAAATGCCCTTATTGCGGCACGCGCAGCAAGCAAAGAGCTCACGTGAACGAGCACATACGTAGAAAACATTCGGGTCAACGGATCTACATTATCGACTCGCCTTGATGTTGACGAGCTGCCGTTCAGAGTAGATATATCCATCGAATAATCGACTTTCCATCTTCTCTTTCCACGATTAGGATTAGGATCACAACGGAGCAATCTCACCAAGGTATCCCATCGTCGTCATCATCCTCGACATCGTTTCGTTTCACATCGACAAATTTCGTATTCTCGTCGTATTGTTTCTTATATCAGGAGGAGACATCGAATTATCCCGGGGACACGAAGCGATTACGCGTGCAATTTTAACGAATGTATATATGAAATGCGAATAAAAGCATTGTTACGGTACTCTTGTACTTGAACAAGTATCTGTTTGTGATCGTGACAATTTTCGGTTTGTACACGATATAGGAGCGGAGTGATGAGGAATAAAAAAAAAAAAAAAGAAAAAGAAAAAGAAGAAGGCACCTTGGGTGCGGATGTTAGAATCCTGGATTATTGGCCAGAGATTCGAAATTAGGTCTCCTCATTTTTTCCTCGCTCCTGTAAATTCAACGCGCGACAATCACTCGTTTCCTTTTTCCCATAATTCGCCTAGATGGCGCGCCCCCCTCTCCCACTCGCTTTATCGTTTTGTTTTTTTTTTTTTAGACTTTGTTCCTCCTTTAACGGATCATTCATTGGGTTAAAAAAAAAGTCGAGTCTATGCGTGTTTGCTTTCTCCATGGATCTAAAAAGTAGTGCGTAAAGATTATAGATTTTAAGATATGGATGAAACTAGAGAAAGAAGAAAAATCATACGGCTGTGTTCGTAAGCCAAGTGGATGGTGCACTCTGCGGGCAAGCTCTGTTATTAACAATGGTGTATAATTTGTTACAAGTTTATCACGTGGTTTATCGCCATTTATCATCATTTGACGTACTAATACGGCTGCAAATTTTCTCCTTTCATCTTCAGTTTCGATCCCGCTATCGAAGCTAGGCGCTACTCTTTAAGTCCATCGAGCTCTTTCAAAAAACATTGACAAAAAAAAAAGCCAGCTTACGGCCTTCTTGGGAGACAAGGTGGCGGGGAGAAAAGAAAAGAAAAGAAAAAAAAAAAAAGGAAAATAACTCTCGTCTTAACTCAATCCCTGTTCGTGGTAAATCGCTTCCGTCGTTTCATTTTTTTTCTTTTTTTCTTTTTTTTTTTTTTTTTTTTTTTTTTCGTTCCCCTCTTCGTTCCCCTTCTTCGTTATTTGACCGGTCGCGCGTACACGTCCCCGAGATTGCGACTAATTCCGTTTCCTTTTTACTTTTCTTTTTTTAGAGATGAAAAGGATCAAGATTGAAACCGATCTGGAGAATCTTTGCTCCGTGGTGATGGAAGAAGCGAAGGATTACGATTACGAGGAAGAGAGGCCTCCTCTTGGAGGCTCGAGGAGGCGTAGGGCGGCCACTCTTCGAGACATCGAGAGGCACACGTGCTCTAGATGCTCCAAGAGCTACATACACGCCTGGCATTTAAAAAGGCACACCAAGTTCGAGTGCGGGCAAGAGCCGAGGGTTCAGTGTCCATATTGTGCCGCGCGGATGAAGCAACGCGGCCATGTTTACAGACACATTCGCCAGTGCCATCGTGGCCAGAATGTTTACGTGATCGACCTAAACTAAAGGTCGAACGATCGCGTTACAAAAACGTGAAAACGTTATGGGCTACAAGTTCCTGTTCTCCTAATCCTTGACAACTCGTGCTCGTCGATACGATAAATAATAAACTATGGACAAATCAAGAAATAAAAGAAGTAAAAGAACAATTGCGAAACGATTCTCTGTGTTATTGTTCTGTTATTATTTTCGCGAAATTTATTCGAATATTGGAGAGATATTGATTCTTAGAGAATGTTCCATATTCGACGACGAAACTTTGTTTTTTTGGGAGGGAGGACTATTTTTAAACTTTTTTTTTTAGGGGGAGAAGGATTTTTTAATAGTATCCGGTGAATAGAGAATGAAAGATGCGTTCAAAACTAACTTAATTTAATTTAAACTGTATTATTTCTTATTTCTTTATTCATCGTTTACTATTGGAAAATTAAGTTTTATTGGTCAAGATAACGCATGAGAAACGACGATCTATGATCTACGATTTGTTTCTGCATTTTGCAAAAATTGTCGCAAGAATATGATCATCGAAGAAGCATGCGTGATTGGTGCGTTATATGACGGATGTTTTCAAAGCGTTTATTTGCGATAAGGATAAAGAGAAGAGAAGTAACGAAAGAGATAAAAAAGATAAAAAAGAGAAAGAAAAAGTATCGAGGTGAGTGTGAGAAGAAAAGCGAAAAAGATTTATTTAAAACGCGTTTCTTCGTTCTGTTAGTTCTTTTTGATTATTCTAACCTTATTGTACGCGTAGAGTTAACGAAGAGTATTAAAGAAACACAATAAATACACAAAAAGTACAATTTAAATCGAAATTGTTGCGTGGATAATGGTAATTATTTTAATTAATTATCTCTCGCATCCTTGTTCCGCTTGATTTTAATATCAGGGATCGAAGGAGGCTTTACGAATATCAGTTTCTGATTTTTAAAAATTGTTTCAACAATTGAAAATAAATTTTGGGTTTATATCTGATTTTTAATATCTGTTACGATATATTCTTTATATAGATTAGATTATCTGTTTCTGTATATTTCTAAAAATATACCAACCTACTAATGTTTGGATTATATTACCCATATATTACCGTATTCTAATAATACTTACTTTATGAAAAATTCCGTAGCAATCGAGCGGAAAGCAGAAACAACAGGAATCGAGGGAATCAAGATTGGCGTCGCAAAGATTTTCTGCAAGCATATTATGTATTAAATATCCTTCTTTATCTTATATAATTATTCGAAAAAACGTTATTGTACAAAAATTATTAACATTTTCCAATCTTCTCAACCTTTGCTGAATAAATGAGAGAGGACACACGCATTGTTGATCGATCGTGTTGACCCGAGAATCGATGTACAAAATAAAAAAGAAAGAAGCGAGAGTTCGGATAGATCGAGAAAACTTCTAATTGGCTAATACATTCGATTTCAGGTAGGCGTCGAAGCGCGTTGTTTAACGTGGGGGCGGAAGGTTTGAGGTTCCGACGGGCAAGGATCCACGCAGGACAGGTGGCGAATCTTCGAGTAAACGTTCGTTCGCCCTCTTTACCGAGGGGATCCGTGAATTTCTGTCCAAAGTGTTGCGCGAATTTCGATCGTTTGACCGATCTTCGCACGCATATGATACGAGTGTGCGGATTCGAGCCGAGGAAGATGTGCCCTTATTGTGATACCGCGGCGACAACCACCGTGGACCAGATTTACCGTCACATCGAGCATCGTCATCCCACCCTTCGCCCAGCTGTGCTCGAAGTGTACAACGTGGATGGAAATTGAATTTAACGTTTCCTTTAAACCCCCCCCTCTCCTCATTATTATTTTCGCCTAACCTAACCTTGCCCTTCCTTTTATCGTAAAACTCGATAAATTCTTCTTCTTCTTCCTCTTATTATTAGTAAGTTGATAAAAATAAAAGAGAAAGATTGGATTTGAGATACTTTTGACAGAGGAGGCTAGAGCGTTCGTCTTTCTCGTCTAAGAATCATTTATAAGAATTATTTTTTTTTTTTTTTTTTAATTTAAATTATTCATTGTGTTTCGAATAAAAAATTGCACTCGTTCACGTATGAAAATTATTATATATCTCTTATAAACGATTGTAATACAAGGAGACACAGAAATACGGATTTGTTAAACAACGTTGTGATTCGATGTAGCTTAGTGTGCGTGCGTGCGTGCGTGCGTGTGTGTATGCCGTAAAAACCTAACGTTCACGATTCATAGTTGGAATTTCTTGTCTTCACGCACGTATATATATATATATATATAAAAAGAAAAAAAAAAGAAAAGCATCTCCCAAAATACGAAGCACACGCCCGTTATATGCCCGCCAACTAACGACCTTTCGTTTTCTTCTTCATGTGACTTGCAGACATATCCATCCCGTGTATGACTATGCCGAAGAACTTTCAAAGGAATTGCAACTACCCGATGATACCGTTGATCAAGGATCTGGCCAGCTTTTGGATGGCGAAGCGGGTCGATTTTCCGTATCGTTGCGAGACTTGCGGCAAGGGTTACCAACATCGCGCCACACTCGTCAGACACACCAGGCACGAGTGCGGCAAGGAGCCGCAGTTCAAGTGTCCCTATTGCGCTCATAGAACCAAGCAACGTGGAAATCTCTATCAGCACATACGAACGAATCATCCTGGCAAAAATGTGTTCTCGAGTAATGTTTAAAAGACGCCAAGGAGACACGATTCTTTTTTTTTTCCTTTGTCCCCTTTTTCTTTCTCTCCTTCTTTTCTCCTTTATTCGAACAAATAATAATTTGAAGGTTAAAATTATTAGAAGAAAATCGTGAGATGATATATTTCGCAATGATGATGAACGCTCCGTTGAGAATGATCGATACGATTTTAATTTCGTCATTTCTCGAAATAGCGTTCATGAGTGTGAAAAAAAAAAAAAATAATAATGGAGAGTTCTATTTTTTCGAACAAGGCATTCGCATCTTCAAAATCTTCGTATAGTTTCGCGAAGAAGGCGTGCTGCTCGCGCCATCTAACGTGTTTTTTCTCAAGCGTTTGTTTTGTTCGACGAATATAACCTAAGTAAAAGCATAAAGATTAGAATTTGATCTCCTATCTTAAACGGAATTGTACGAATCGAATTGTAAATTGTTAGGATAGAGACCGATTAGCGATCATGTTTCAGATAAAATAGAATTATTCTTTTGCTTTCGATCGAGAAATTATATGATCCGCATCGTTACCGTACAACTGTACTGTTGTTGTGTACCGCCTAACTATCGTGATCCTGTATAAAGCAATGTGCCAAACGAATATAACGAAGAATAAAGTGTGAAACGATGTTTGTAAAACGATTACGAATACGTTCTGTTCACAACACAAGAGACTACATTGCAGTTTATCATTTCTATCGTGAATCCTTGAACATTTCATCCGTTCGACGACGTGAAAATACGCGTTTCATCCCTAGAGTGAATTTTTCGCGAAAATAAAATACGATTCTTTTTTTTTTTTTCCAGACCTGTACTGGACCGGATATCGTTACCAACCGAGAATCATTGGCCAACGCAGAGTTCGAAGATCGAACAGTTTAGACAAGAAGCCAGGTTGCTTCAGGTGCCCGAGTTGCAACAAAGGTTATCGTTGGCTAAGAAACATGAAGAATCATTTGAGAAACGAATGCGGCAAAGATCCGACCGAATTTTGCCCATACTGTCCCCACAGAACCAAATATAAGAGCAGTTTACAGAAACACATCCTTCGAATACACCTCGCGCACAACGTGTGACACGTTCAATATTTTCGAATTTCTCTATTTATATTACACGGTTGACAATATCAATCGCGATTGTTCGCTCGCAATCTTTCGAACGTTATTTCGAAAAAAAAATTTTTTTTTTGTGTAACCAATAAATTTTTGCCAGATTCTAGAAAGTATTACATTTGTTTTACACGCGTGTTTTATTCTGACGATCTGAAAAAATTAATTATGGTAACCGCAGTGCAGCTGCTTCGTTTGTTTACATACAGGATACATAGGATTCCTGCGATATGGATATAGGTATGTTTACACCAATAGCGACATTACACGCTCTAGCGGGCATGGAGAAAAACAAGGACAAGGAGGACCGATCTTAAAAGTATCCGGTTTCACGAAATTCGTTCAAAACAAATGCACTGACTAGGATTTTTGTTTCAGGTAACAGGCACACTTGCGAGTGGTGCGGCCGACCGTTCTCCTGGCCATCCAGTTTAAGGCTCCACCAAAGAATGGCGTGCGGGAAACCACCAAACTTCTGTTGTACCATCTGCGACTACAAGTCGAACTTTAAGGGAAATTTGAAGAGGCATTTATTTTGTAAACATAGGATACAGATGCAATAGCTTATCGTCCATTGTTTTATAATAAAATACATTTTTATATATAAGAAAGAAACCTAACCCCTAAAAGTGACAACAAGAGTTTTCTCGAAACGTAATTTAAATTCGTTTTGCGAATTTATTTTTTCAGGCAAGTTAAAAATAGTAGGACACGAAATCTCTCGGATGGAGAAAGGAACGTAAGTATGCACGAGTACAGGTGTGTTAGCATCGTTTGACGTTTTATATCCGCTATGACACAATCCAAAAAAAAAAAAAAAAAAATAACTCGAAAAGATATTCTTTTCGAGAATAATATTGAAGCGACTATTCGTCATTCGCAGAGTTAAAGTTTTTCCAAGCTCGAATCGAATAGAATTAGCTTCGAACTTTTCGAAGAGTCGCTTGTTTTTTTATGCCATCGACGATCGACGCGTGACGATTGTCGCGTGTGTTGTGTTCTAATAACATGGCAGGGCATGCGCTTCGATGTCTAGAAGCTAGCGCCATCGCGATTTTTTTTTCTTTTCTCTTCTTTCCTCCTCTTCACTCCCGATATAACGTCCACTCTCTGGTGTAACGCCACGATAGTCTCTCTTTTTTTATCCACACTTTCGTTCTTAATCGTTCTTTAACTGAGATTTCTTTCCAGATGCACCCTTATTCCCGATCGTGAGGCCAAGGCTACACGTCTGCCCACGTTGCGGACAAATGTATTCCTGGGCGTCGAATCTGCGGAAACATCTGAAGATGGGCTGTGGGATGGTTACGTTTGAGACACACTTCTCCTGCCAGTATTGCCCTTACAGATCGAGGATCGAGGCATCGTTCCTCAAGCACCTGCTCTCGGTGCACAACATCAAGTAGACGGCTGATTCGCTGAACGTCGTTTTTTCGATCGTCCACGCACGACGACGGCGTTTCGTTCAGCGGTCATCAATTTTACGAGTCATCGCGATGGAATTGGTTCTTGAGCGAGGAACAGTAAAACGTCTCGTGTTTCACTCGTGTTTTTTTCATCGGTGTTTGTAATACGTACGTCGCCACTCGTGTTCCCCTTTTTTCGATTTGTCGTCGGAAACGATATGTGACAGATGTGTTTGAAAAATTATTTCGATATATTATTATAGTCGATATACGAAGAAATATTATCGTCGACGATTGGAATTATTAATTTTGAGCGTAAGAGTCGGAGAGGAGGGATATTTTAGTGGCGAAAAAACGAAAAAAAAAAAAAAATTTATTAGTGTCGTCGATTTGCGTGAAAGATTGTCGTATTATTTGATAAGTCGAATCTAGTCCGATGGCTGTTTTTATTTTTCTTTTTCTTCTTCTTCTTCTTCTTCTTCTTCTTCTTTTTCCCTTTTCCCCTTGATCTTTTTTTTTCTCGTCATTAGATTTTGATCCACTATATCATAGTATTTAAGCCTATTTGGGATTCACTTTATACCAAGGTGCAATTCTAACGATACGTAGATTCGTCGATTTATACCATTTTTGCTTTTTTTTCCTCAACTATTTAGTTTTTCGTACTTTAGCGTTACGATTTTTACCGAAGTATCGACGAAAATAAATACGATAGCGACGTAAGAGACTCGAGGCTTTCACGGCCTGGTATCGCAAAATTTTTAGCATCAAGAATTTTTGGGTGTAAATCATGTTTCAACAGGAAATACTGATTCGTCAGTATTGCTAGTCTCATTTTTCAACGACGCGTTTTTAAACACACTCGTTTACATCTTGTAAACGATATTGATTTAAAATTTTTCATTTTTGTAGATTCGAATAATTTTCCCCTAGGAAAATTTTTACGCTTAAATAAAAACTCACCAGACGCGCATAATCCCTAGCAATACCGATTAAATGGTATTTCCCTTCAGAACACTCGGTTACACACCGAAACTCCGATCGGGAAAAATTTCGCGATATCGAAGTAAATCCTAGCAACCGATTTCCTACCTGTTTGATATCAAAGCGATCGTAGTAAGGATAAGTATGCATTCGCAGCCGTTTTTTCCACTAGAGAAATGTCGTTCGTCACATTGCGAGATTTATCACATTTTATCGCGTTTTCGCGATGGAGTAGAGATGTTGTAATAAATAATCACGACGTTGTACGATGATTATCATCCTCCCTCGTTCGGCCGTGTTCTCGAACAAGAATTCACGATTAAGTTAAAAGAAAAGAAGAAGAAAAAAAAAAATCCAATGTTCCTGTTTCGTGTTTCCTTGTTCGAACGACCGAACACGGCCACGGTGTAAATGAAAAATTTTGTCTCTCGCATTATTGTGGGGATGAAAAGAAACGAAACACCTTAATTATTAGATTCTTTTGTCTATCCGTCTTTTTTTTTTTTTTTTTAATATAGATATATACTTAAAATTCGAAGGCAAATTCGGAGGAATAAGAAAGAAAAGGAAGGAAGGTGGTGGACGACGACGAGCGGAAGAGAGGAAGAAGGATATCATGTGAGTCGTAATCGGATGAATGAACGAGTTCAATCTCATATACCCTATTCACGCTAATCAAAGTAGTGAATGTCAGTCACCTTTCATCTCATTCTTTGTATAATCGTATCGAAAACGCGGAAGACGAATCGTACTTGTTATCGATATAGTTTAGAGAGAGAGAGAGAGGGAGAGTGAGTGCGTGTAAGAGAGAGAGAGAGTGAGAGGGAAAATGAAAGAAAATGAGAGAATGAGAGAGCGCGTGCTACGAGAGAAACGAATAATGTAAGAAACCCATTTTGTCTACGATGCATGAACATCTAGCCTGTCTTTATCCATTCGATTCGATAGATCGCGTAAATCTATTAGAGATCGAGCAAAAGAAATGCTGCGCAGTGATGGTTAAGTGTTCCTGTGTAACGATGTCCGGCAAAGTCGATTGCTTTTTAAAATAAATACCAATGTGTACAGAGATCTCGTGTAAGATCTTTTTTCGAAAAGATTCTTCGAAATATTCTCGACCCCGATTTCGTTTTTCTTTCATGTATTCTTTTACAATTTTTATTTCTTTTCTTTCTTTTTTTCTTTCTTTTTTTTCTGTCCCTTCCCTTTTCTGTGCTTTCGTCCACGTCGAAAGTCGAAGAACGTTTCTTTCTTCTTCTTGAGAGGAAGTTCATGATCGTTCGAAGATTCGTAGATTCGTTGTCACGAAAATTGGAAAATGGAAACTTGAATGTAGAAATCTGAATGGAAGATGTCTGTTGCAGGGTGATTTTTATAACGTGACTTCACTTCGTTTATTTTTTTTCGTTATTAATGGGATCTAACGAAATCCTCCCCTCCATGACACAATTCTTATTTCTTTTAAGGGCGTTTGATTTCTTCTTGATTTTTTAATTTTCTAATTTCTTCTAATAAAAAAATTTATTGGCTCATAATTGAGGACGATCTCGAAAATGTGTATGAATTACAAGAATTTATTACAAAAAAAAAAAAAAAAAAAAAAAGAAAAAGATTTTAATCGTTCCACTATAATAAGAAAAATAAAACTCGAGTTTATGGAGAATCAAGGTGAATGTCTCGTCTTGATACATTTTTATATTCTTTATTATTTCATATTCGCGTTCTATATTCGATTGTTTCAGATTCTGTATATCGTTGCAAAGTAAAGGAAGAAACGATGGAAATTTGTCTCAATCTCGAGGAGAAAGGTCTCGAAGAGCGGCGCGTTGAAAATCGGTTCGAAGAAATTCGCTTCGAGGACGAAGAGGGTGAGGAGGGGGGCGAAATGGAGAAGCTCGAGTACAGAGGAGGGAAGAAGAAAAGGAGGCAGGAGTACAAGTATTCGTGCCTGAGATGCTTGAAGAGTTACAAGAGAAAGGGCCACCTGGTCGAGCATCAGAAGATATTTTGCGGCAAGGATAAACAACAATGTTGCCCCTATTGCGTTTTTCGCACGTACAAGAAGTCGAATTTGAAAAAGCACGTGAATCGAAAGCATTGCAACGTTATCGACTACGTGCAATCGTCAGAGTGAAGTTCGTTAGAATAATCTTGGGCGTAAATAATTTCGTTGAAATGATGGAGAAAAATTTTAAATTTACGAGAAAGTTGAAAGAAAATTAAAAAAAAAAAAAAAAAAAAAAAAAGAGAAGAACGAATAAATAAATTTTTATAGGATTTTTACAGGATTTTGACCGAACGTTTTAACGTTCAACATCGACATAACGTTCAAACATTTGTAAATTTGATAGAAAAGGGGAAAAAAGGAGGAGGCAAGAAAATAAAATCGATAACCGCTTTTCTCATACGTTTCTCCTTTCCGTTATCAGCCATCCTATCTCCATCCACGCTTTCGATAGATACTCTTCTTGATTATGGATTAGAGACTTAAGCCTTTCGCAGATCCAAAGAATCATTATCGAGACTTCGTCACTGCGATCATAAACGGTATCCTTTTTTGCTTCGACGAGAACTCCAATTTTCTCGCTTTTTCATCAAGAAAGATCGAAAGACACGCCGATCAATCACATCTCTGTCAATCGTGTCTTTCGATCCTCTATAAAACGAAGCAAGCAATGGAAAATTTTCCTTTCAAAAGGAAAGGAAGTAGAGGGTCCGAAGAAAGAAAAGATCAATATTCTCTCTCTCTCTCTCTCTCTCTCTCTCTCTCTCTCTCTCTCTCTCTCTCTCTCTTTCTCTCTTTCTCGGGAACAACGATCCTTTGGATTACTGGATTATTTTAATTATTTATTTCAAATTGTCGTTGTATCCTGCACTCGTTAAAGAGACGAGGATGGCGGAAGGGATTTTCGTTTCGGCGGGAACACGGCCAATGACGAATCGGATATTGTGTTTCAGGTGAGCTGATCCTGTGGGAGGACTATCAAAGATTCGAGGCCGCGGCAATCGGCGAAACGAGGCAGTTTCGTTCGGGGAGGTGCTCCTCGTCGTACGAGGCGAATTATTTCGGCCCTGGCCGCAAGCATGGCCGGGTGTTCAGGAACAAAAGCATGGATCCTCTAGGGGACAGATACAAGTGCTCGAAATGCTCGAAATCGTATCGTTGGAAGCACCATTTGATGGAGCACGTAAAGGCATCGTGCGGCCAGAAGAAGGCCGAGTGCTGCCCTTACTGTAGTTACAGGAGCAATCGAAAGTGGAACCTCAAGTCTCACATGAAGAGGATTCACGCGGACGTATAAAATTATAGAAATTCCCCACGTTTTTTTTCTTTTTTCTTTTTTTTTTTTTCTTCGGTGTCGTCTCCGCTCTCGTTGATATTTTCAACCAGGATCCACGAAAAATTAACCATAATATAAAGTGGGTCGTTGCTTAGCGACGTCTCCAACCATTCTTTCGTGTCGTTTTTTTCGACCATTTGCCTCCGTTTTTCAACCTTCTCTATCTTTCTCCCCCCTCTCTCTCTCTCTTTTTCTCTCTCTCTCTCTTTCTCTCTCTCTCTCTCCGTTTCCACGCCTCTCTTTCATCCTCGACGATGAAGAGATGATTGCCCATTTCTCGCGCAATGTTCAATTCTTTCTCGAAGGTACGTCGACGTCGATCGTGTTTTTTCTTATCTTGTATAATCTTTATCCTCTGTTTGTTGTTCTTCCATCCTTTCTTTACGACTTTTTTCTCTTTCTCTCTTTCTCTGTCCATCCGTCGAGCGAGTTTTTTTTCCATCGTACGAATATATATTTTCTTTTTACTTATTTTGCGCATCTCTCTCTCTCTCTCTTTCTCTCTCTCTCTCTCTCTCTCTCTCTCGTTCTGTCCTATTCGTAGTGTAAATTGGAAAATCGAAAAGAAGGTATAAAGGAGGAAAGGATAAGAATTGAATTTGATTTTTTTTTCTTTTCTCTCTGTCTTTCTCTTTTTTCTCTTTCTCTCTCTCTCTCTCTCTCTCTCTTGTTTAAGGTTGACGAAGATTGTTATCGTAGCGTGGATTTAATATATATTTTTTATTTTTATTTTTACAGTTGAGTTTAATTAATTGTTACAGGACGACGGCATTACAATGGCGGGAGACCGAGGCCTAGGGAGCTCGAATTCGAACACGTGAAGTCGGCCATCGAGGCGGTGGCCAACGGGTTGTCGCTGAGGAAGGCGGCTAATATGTTCTGCATATCGAAATCTGTTCTTCATCGTTACAGTAAACTGGGTATACCGGTTTTAATGAAGAAATATTACATGCGAAACGATTCGATATCATGGAGTAACGCCACGCCCTGTGATTAACCATTTGTCGCCTCATTTGTTATATAGATATATATATATATATATAAATATATATATATATATATATGGATAAAATAAGAACGAAAGATCAACAAAAAATAATATAATAGATATGTTAAAAAGAGAGTATGTTTAATAATGATAATGATAATAATAATAATAATAATAATAATAATAATAATTATAATAATAATAATAATAATAATAGTAATAATAATAGTAATAGTAATAATAACAACAACAATAATAATAATAACAATAACAAAAACAACAACAATAATAAATTATCGAATATAATTCATTAACTGATCGGTATAACATATCTGTAACTGACCTATGGTGTATCGAATATATATCATAAAATATGATTTTTTAAAAGGATTCGATGTAACAAATGCTGGAAGAAGAATATCGCCATCGAGATGATTTATTTTATTTTTCGAATTATTCGAACTCGAGTGACGTCGTATAAACGAATTAGCTAGAGAGAGAGAGAGAGAGCGTGTATCGTTTCTCGAGCGAGGTTTAACATTAAAGAGACACGTAACGTGAAACGATGACCGATCATCGTTTCACGCTACGTGTATCGTCGAATACTCGAGGAACGAGATCCGGAAACGAGATCGTCGACGAACGACGACGTGAATGGACGACGAGAATGAATTAAACGCGAAAAAAAAAAAAAAGCCTTCGAAACGCCTCGACGAAATCCTCGATAATTACGATAATCCCTTGTTCCAATTATATTTCTAATATCGAACTCTTCTGTGTTTACGATTTTTCAGAGTCACGGTCGGTGGGATATCTCAACTGCCAGAAAGTCACCTATCCGTGCAAGAATTGCGGCAAAGTGTACAATTACTACTCCAGTTTGGCGAGGCATTTGAAGCACGAATGCGGGGTGGAACCGAAGTTTCACTGTCCACTCTGCCCTTACAGAACGAAGCACAAATCCAGCTTGAACACGCATCTGAACGGCAGGCATATGAAACTTTTGAGCGAATTTTACACTATGCCAAATGGGAACAAGCTGTCATCCACCATGGACACTGGGAATTAATAATTGCCTGTCATGTTTACTCGTATTTCTTTCCTTCTTATTCTTCCTCTTCTTGTTTTATTATTTCTTATTACTGGGAACAGTTGAAATGTTGATCGTTTTCCTCGAAAAAACGATAATTAAGAATTTTATAGGGATATATTCTATCCCTATTTTTCGATAATTCCTTCTCTCCCTTTCCTCTTTATTTTCGCTTAAAAATTATTGTTATTAGAAATAGAAATTTAGAAAATTATTATTATTATCATTACTATTATTATTATTATTATTATTATTATTATTATTGTTATTATTATTATTACGTAATTTTCACGCGAATACTTTCGTTTCCCAAATCACCTTTTTATTTCATATCATTTTTTTCCCCACTTCCATCGCTTGAAAATTGCGATTATTAGAAAAAATTCGTATCGATAATTTAATTAAGCGATGCGTATAATGATACTCGGTAAGAGGAAGAGTGAATATCGCTTTAGCGCCGAAATATTTTTACTTACTAAACACCTTATATGAGTATATCCTTTTCTCATGAAACTGAGAAAAAATGTTTTTTATCATGGTTCATCACAGAGCATTTTACGTTGGCGTTATACGCACTGTTACATATTGCCTGCGAAGTACTCGTAAGAATGTGTTGGTCGAGCGACGATAAAAAAGAAAAAGAGAAAAGTAGTTGGTCGAATAGTTGGCGCGCTTGAGTTGAGGCGCGTATATATATAGCATATATATATATAGATTCATGTGCAATTGTAAAACGCGTCCATTTGTGGACTAATCGAGATTAATTGGATGAAGATATTTTTTTTTATGAAAACTACCAGTACCTTCAAAATATATAATTAACATATATATATATACGTATAATTGAAGCCATCGATAAAAATTTCACGGATATATCGCGAAGTTGAAAGCTGGTTTCAATGAATTTTAACCGACACCAAAATTTTTGTTGATGATTTTTTAACGATATGTAACGATATTTCGAAACAATTTCGAAACAATTTCAGGTCAATTTCTCGATCACAAAATTAAGCAATTAAAAAAGTTACCTGAATACACCGCGCCACTTTAAGATCACGTTCACTTACAAACAATAATTACACACAACGAACGTCAGATCAGTATTTACGCGTTGCAAATATTATTTAAAGCGTTACACAGTTTTTCTCAAGAATTTTTTTATAAAAGAAATATTTAATATCGTATCATTACAATTTTGAAAGATTATTCTTCTTCCAGACGCATCATTAAAACAAACGTTTGATCGTTTGAGACGATCGTTATCGAGGTGTTACGAAGCAATGCCAATGCTGTGTTTTTTTTTTTTTTATCATTAAGTGGATGCACTTAAAATGTATGACATATTGCGAATAATAACGATGCTGGTGTGACGTCGTTCCCGCGTCCTCTTTAAGATCGTCGAATGTTTAATAACGCGAATGCACCAGCATCAACATATATTACATTACTTAACGATAATAACATCGTAGTCTAGATGGCGACACGAATGTTTTGCCAATCAGACTGTACGCCATTTATAAGCCGTTCGTACGCTATTGATGACAAGATCGCTTACTATTAATTATATTCCAAGTTAAGTAACATTCGATTGCTCGTACATCATACGAAAATCTATTTTATCGTTAGAGTATTGTATAAATTGATATATAATTATTATAATAATTCGATCTATCCTTGATCTCTCGAAATCTATTATTATTATTATTATTATTATTATTATTATTATTATTATTATTATTATTATTATCATCATCATCATCATCATTATTATTATTATTATTATTATTATTATTATTATTATCATTATTATTATTATTATCATTATTATTATTATTATTATTATTATTATTATTATATTGAATTGTTATTGTTTCGATGTTGCAAACATCGAACGAATGATAGCTGCGAATATTTCAGACGGATACTGGTCTGATTTTCGACGATTACGTTGAACGATTATTGAGAAACTTGAATTATTATTATCCCACGAATTATCTGTCGGTTTGCACAGCCAAAGTTAGAATAGTCGAGCCTTCTCTTAAGCAGGCTTAACGTAAAGCAAGTTATAAGTTTTCCATTTTCGGAGAACGTATGATTATGATTTATGTTGGACACTTACGCTTATTTCTATATATCATACGCGATCGACAATAACCAATTATTAATAAATAAAACCGCCTGTGCCGCGATTACGCGCCAAGAGTTCTTCTTCTTCGGTCATTGTCACAAGCTGCATTGCGTTCAAACTCGTTCGAGCATTCGAATTAAACGACAAGAAATATTATCCATTATAGAGCACGTACCTATTTCGTACCAATAAAATATGAAACTTTGAGATTCATGTGTTTTGTACGAATCTTTTTCTTTTTTTTTTTTTCTTTTTTCTTTTTTTTCTTCTTCTTTTTCTTCTTCTTTCTTCTTTTTACATTCTCGGACGAGGAATGGTTTTCGAATTCGTAAAGGACGTTCGTCCATTTTTTTTTTTTTTTTTTTTTTTTTTTACGTATTTTACATGAACGAAGTGTTTCCATTCTTCCAGCTTGACGAAGTTCCAGCTTTAAGGTAATTCTAACTTTTAACTTTTTCTTTAACGTCTTTCCCGCGTTTTTCGTCTCTTTGTCTTTTCTTCTTTTTCTTTTTTTTTTTTTTTTCTTCAAGATTCTAATCTGATCGATCGACAATTTCAGATTTTTCACGAAATGGAACGGAGGAGAGGATACGATTTCCGAAGCATGGAAGTTCGATTCAACAACGGAATATGTTCGAGTATTCGTCGGCGAGATACAAAATTTATCAGCAGCAGGGAACGTGTTGGAAGCTCAGTAAACGTTTTATTCACAGATACACAACTGAGTATCTGTAAAACTGTGACCTACGTTCACGTAGGTGAAATGTAATATATTATCGGAAATATATATTGATCTGACGTATCTCTACGAGGATAATTAACAGCTTGCCACTCCTGTTGATCGATTTCAGGGGAATGCGTCAAATGTCAAGGACAGGAATAGGATTTAACGAAGGATTTAAAATCTTGCGACGTAGAGAGTGTGAAATTATTCTTTCGAACAATATAATAACAGACTCTTTCAAATTTATCCCGTATACTCTTTCACACACGAATATTCTGTGACGATCTCGACACTTGAAATATAATGTTCAAAAATATCGTTCTGTGACGAACAACAGAAAAAGAAATAAAAAAAAAAAAAAAAAAAAAAAAAAAAAAAAAAAAAAAAAAAAAGAAAAATCGTGTTCAGGGAAGATCGAAGAATTTCTTCCCTCTTTGTCCTCTTTTGCCTCTCTCTTCCTCGCGAGCACGACCTGTGCATACGTTTAGAGGTACATATATTTTATCATTGATCGATCGATGAGCGAACTCTACGAATAATTTCGTGCTCAACGATGAATTCGATGAGAAAGGAACCGCGACCCAACAAAAGCCTCTCCCTACAATTTAACCCGTGATCATTTTTTTTTTCTTCTTCCTGGTTCCAGATTACGCGAAAATGCGGTTCTACGTTAGCCGAATGCCCAAGGATCGAAGAAGATCTCGGGGACAGGGCCGATTCGCGTGCGACAATTGCGATCGCCGTTACCACCAAATGAAGAACCTGAGGAGGCACGTGATTAACGAGTGCGGTAAACAACCGATGCACCAGTGCACCTTCTGCCCTTATCGGGCAACCTACAGGTCCTACCTTCAGGTGCACATGATGAAGCACGCAAGATCTGGATTCACGCCTCGAACAGCGAGCGTCAGGCAACATAGAAACCCCTGAGACGGCTCTTCTTCCGTTTCTTATTATTATGATATCCCGATCTTTCATATCTCTCTCGCTCGTTGATCGATCGAATTCGCGCGCCGCTGTAAATCGTCGTCGCTGCGTTGTAAAAAAAAAAGTGGGAAATATGTGACGATACACGTACATACATACATACATACATACATACACAGGTCATACACGCACGCACTGTTTCTACTTTTAAATGTGATATGTGTCTATCCTCTTCTCTGTCGCACACACACACATATACATACACATATATATACATAAAGCACACGACAAAGACGTAGACAGGCATGCGCATAAATGATTAGACATTTACGTCACGCGTACGATAAGTACGAGGGAACGAGGATCGATCATCCGTCGCCGATTCGTTATCCCTTCCGAGGCGCGAGAATGTCGAGAGCGCAAGATTATATAGAGCGAAAGAGGAAAATGGATGGAAGGAAGGAAGGAAGGAAGGAAAGGAATAGAAAGAGTAGAAGGGATGGCGTATTTTTTTTTTTTTCGCTTTCGTAATGATAACGAGACGGAAATAACAACAAGTGACACGAATCGAATAAGAAAAAAAAGAAAGAATGTCTGTCACCGAGCTCTATACCAAAAAAAAAAAAAAAAAAAAAAAAAAAAGAAAGAAAAAAAAACGACTGTCTGTTGTCTGTTTCCGGTGCATTAAACCACAACCTTGCCGCCGCCGCCGCCTATCCTTCGAAAAACACACGTTCCAAAAATTTTTATCCTCCTTCGTTTTTTTTTTTTTTTTTTTTTTTTTTTTTCTCTCTCTCTCTCTCTCTCTCTCGTTTCGAAAACGTCGGATCAACTCGAGGAAAGAAAACTCGTGAAAAATTTTCGAGATCGTCCGACTGCATTTATCTGTTGGGAAAATACGCAGTAGCCGCAACAATCGTTCCGGACTAATCGATCGTTGTTTCGTGTCTGTTTCAGCCAAGTCCCAGTACCATCCGGTCATATCGGTGTTCAAACACACTTGCGCCACCTGCGGGAAAACTTACAAGCATAAACACCATCTGAAGAGGCATCACGATTTCGAGTGCGGGATAGATCCAAAGTTCAAGTGCGCGTTCTGCCCGCACAGAACGCGTTACAAAGACAGCCTGATGAAGCATATACTGGCGAGGCATCAGCATTTTCTCGATCAGAATCCACGATACAGATTGCAACAGGCCGATGTCCTCTCGGACGTGGAAGGGAACGTGCACGTTCAGGGAACGATGTTCGCCTCGTACCACGATTTCCCTCAAAATTTATAGAGAGGAAACATACATACGTATCATTTTACGTATCAACTTACGCGAACTTTTGCCGTAAACTTTTTTTCGAACTCGTAATACGAGATGTCCTTTCTTCTTCTTCTTCTTCTCCTTTTTCTTCCTTTTCCTTCTCTTTTTCTTCTTTTTCTTTTCTTTTCACGGCAATCGTGAGTCGTTTTTTGTCGTATGTATCCACACGAATACATACACGTACACGCATACACGTACATACATACATGCATACACACATGCATACATACACACGTTGTAGAAAGCGCAGAAAAACGAGAAATAATGTAAATAAAGATCCTGTGTATTTTACATATTATTGTCCAATATATATATACATATATATATATATATATATACAATTTCTGCGAATACGAATATTCGAATTACACGAGAAAATTAATTAATAAAGGGGAAATGTATATTAGCGATTATTCTTGCAGATCTCTATCTAGATCGACGAAGATCGCGCGCGCCAATTCAATTTTATCGATCTCCTTTGAGAGGGGGATATTCTAAAGGTGTTTTTATTTCGTTTGTTCGTTTCCAGACGCACAAAACTACAGCTCGTCGAATTGGACCGTGCCCACGTTGCCGCCCACGTCTCGCATAGTGACCAGGCATCTTCGCTCGATGACGTTTAAGGACGAGCAGGGCAAGATAGGGAACAGATGCGGGCCGAGAAAGTACCTGTGCACCGATTGCAATCGAAATTTCGCGCTGATGGCCTCGTTGAAACGTCACAGAACGTTCGAGTGCAACAGGCGGTTGCTAGTGCCCGAGAGGAGCAGCAACGCGAGGGAGAACGCCGATCAGGAAAAGAGGAGGAGGAAGAAGAAGCACGTGTGCCCCGATTGCAACCGCGTCTACGCGGTTTTCACCTCGCTGTGGAGGCACAGGAATTACGAGTGCGGCGTCGAGCCTAAATTTACTTGCCCCATTTGCAAGTTCAGGTTCTCCCAAAAGAGCAATCTCGATCGACACGTTAGAACCAAGCATTGAATTTTTTCTTATTCCTTTTTTTTTTTTCCTTTTCTTTTTTCTTTTTTTCTTTTTTTTCTTGGTTCTCTTTAAAAAATAAAGAAAAAAATAAATAAATAAAAAATCTTTCTTGGAAATAGCGGGGAAAAAAGTAGAAATTTGGTGAAGAAGGAATTCGATAACGATTTTATTTTTCTTTGTTCTTGTTTTTCTTAGTTTAGCCTTATATTTACGTTTATTTACGTCAATTTGATCAATTTGATATTTTAAGCGGTGATGATTAATATTGCGATTAATACTGCGATTTTAATTAATTCTTTAAAATCATTTATATTTAAATTGCGAAAATTGGTATACGCATGGATATGTCATCGGAGGCAAAACGTTCACGTACATTGTGTGCGAAAATAAAAAAAAAAGAAAAAAACAAGGCTATAACGATAAGTCTCGAAGAAAATTGGTGTGTAACACTAATTGGTGTGGCAACGTAGGGACCTAAAGAAAAGGTTTAATCGCTTTAAAAAGGAATATCATTTCCTTTCCTAAAACTAAAAAGCTAAAAGTAAAATGTACATACAAAACAAGTAGACAACATTATTTCGAGAATATCGATTTAACTATATTCATAGTTTGAAGTTAGAAAGTGTTCAAAAGCGCCCAAAGATGGAGTTGTAATTGTAAGAATAGAATAAACGTGTGCGATTCTTAAACCGATGAACGAGGGATGTCAATATGCCTTAAATTATAGAACAATCTATCTAAAAAAAAAAAAAAAAAAAAAAAAAAAAAAAAAAAAAAAAAAACGATTCTCTCGTTTTCTCATCGTTACGAAATATCGCCGAATAATATTTGAAATTATATTTCACGTAAAAAATCAACTATTCTTTGTCCCAAGGATCCATCGTCGTCCATGGAGGGATCGATAAAAAAAATGTGAGTGTGGTGGACATATTGTTTCATCTATCCTGGTGTTTCCTCGTCCGAGTTTCGAAAAATCGTTCGACCGTTGAAACACACCTTCTCCCCACTAACGATACTCTTCCCCTTTTTATTTTCTAGGATTGAGGAGGAGCAACAGGCTCCAGAGGAGATGCGCGCGCAGATCGTTGAGCACGAATCAACCGCCTCCCGGCCTGTGCCCGTGTTGCGGAAGAATGTACAAGATGAACAGGAGTTTAACCACGCACATGAAGTACGATTGCGGTCAGACGAGTTTCGTGTGTCACATTTGCTCGGCCACATACGAGAAGAGTGTCAAACTGCGCAGACACATGTTGCAAAAGCACGATATTTACATCCCGCCAAAGTATTCCGTCCCCAAAAAAATATTCTAGATATTATCGTCGACGCGAGCCTGAAAATCTTTCTTTTATTTTCTTTCTCTTTTTGACGAGGATACTGTTCGTCCAATATGGTTTTTACGATTTTTTTTTTTTTTTTTTTTTTTTAAACTTTTGACAATGTTCTTTTTAACGATTTTGATCCTTTACAGTATTTTTATGTATTTTTAAAACGTGGTCGTCATGGTGAGTAGTTGGAACGAACGTTTCTTTTTCCTTTTTCTTTTTTTTACTTATGATACGTGAATAATTCAATAAGGACAATTATATATTGATGAATATATAATTAATGATATGTTAATATGAATTGATGTATATTGATGAAAATTGAATATAAAGAAAGGAGGGAAAAGAGGGAATAGAAAAATAAAGAAAATAAATCGAGGATCGAGGATTAGATTGAAGAGGAGAAGAAAATTCTTTATTTTTCTCTCGATATCTTTTCCATTACAGGGAAGAGGAATAAAGGCAAAGATTCAGGATAAGGTGATATTTAAACGACGCGAGTCTGAAACCCGAGTGACAGAATATTGCTCAATCAACGTTTTACGATTTTTTATTTTTCTAATTGTTTTAATCCTTACAATGTGTACTTTTAAAGCAGTCATGGTGAAACAAAGTTTCTTTTTCTTTTCTGTGATAAAAATTGAACAAAAAAAAAGAGGGGGGAGGAAATAGAGAAATAAAGAAAATAAAAAAAATCAAGCACCAAGATTAATTAAAAATTAAGGAGGAGAAAATTCTTTACTTTTCTCTCTGTATCTTTTATCCCTTTACAGGGAAGAGGAATAAAACTTAACAAGGATAACCAGGATAAATTCAAAAGACAATCGAATAAAATTGTAAAAATGAATAAATATTGCGCACGTTGGACACCACGTTCGATCTCCCTTTCATTATCCAATTTCTTTTCCAGTAACCTTTTCCAGAAGTTGCAACTGGTTGTAACCGTTTCGTCTCGACTTGTCCGCCAGATTCCACTTGACATTTCGTTTTCGTTGTTTTTCAGAGGCACGAATCATCCTATCTGGAACGAGAAACGGATGCTCGAGAACAAGCACGGAAGGTTTCACCTGCCACCAGTGCGGCAGATCTTACCAATTGAGGCACAATCTGGTCAAACATTTGAGATTCGAGTGCGGTGGCCAGAAACACTTCACCTGTTACCTGTGTCCGGCGAGGTACACCCAGAACGGGAAGCTGAGGCAGCACATGCTTAACGCGCACAATATTTTCGTGCCACCGCGTAGAACATGGATAAGATCCGCTCACGGTTGAAGCGCGAACAATACTACGTGCCGAGAAGGACACGAAGAGAAGAAAGAGACTCAGAATATCGCGTGTGTAACCGTTTGAGATTAAAAGAGGCAATCTTTTGCACAAACATGATGATCGAATTCCTGCTCATCATCGTGTGTAATCGTTTAGATTTAAAGAGAGAAATAAATCGTTAACGATATATATATATATCGTTGTAAACGATAATCGAACAGATCGAGTGGCCCGTCACTTTTCCATTCGGATTTTCAGGATTCTTTTCCTTCGCCATTTTCCATCTTCGTCGAAGAGAGAAATATTTTTTTCCAGATTTCCCCGATCTATTAAATTTTTCGTCGAATTCTCGAAGAATGGATTTCTCGTCCATTGAAGATAAGCAACGAGGAAGAATCGCATCGGAAGAAGATCGAGACCAACCTACGATGATGTGATGTCAGCCATTGAAGATATCGTTTCCCGCGTTTATTCCCCCGCTTTTATACACTTTCCCCTCCCCTATGTAGAATTGAATAAAAAACGATTGACTCTGATAGTCGTGACTTCGTTTCTTGCTCGTTTTAAATCGAATTGTTTTCAATATGCTCGCTCGTTTCGATAAACCGGCCACCATCTTGGAAGAATATACAAGAAATATAATAATATATATAACGTTTTTCCCGTTGTTAAACGCTGGACTCGACGAAATCGATGAAAAAAAACAATTATTGCCAGTTTCGATTTTTACCTCTCTTCTCCTCCTCCTCCTCCTCCTCCTCCCCTCCCTCCTTTTCGAAACTGTCAATTAATTTCCATTGTCGGTCCATTTATTATCGATTAACAATTACATTTTTAATCGAATCGAAGACTTCTCACGAAGAATCACAAATCACTCGAAGATCGACGCGTTTAAGTGTCAGATTGATTAGAGAGAGAGAGAGAGAGAGAGAGAGAGAGAGAGAGAGAGAGAGAGAGAGAGAGAGATATTCTCGCATCTAAAGAGAATCGAGAATAACTTCTTTCGATTTATAACGAAAATTGTACGGATTTCCGTTCTAGTACAAAGATATATTCTGACGTCAGTGTTTTTTCTTTTCGTTCGACAGGTTACGTGAGCTTTCGATTCCCCTGCCAGCAATGCGGACGGGGATACACGAGGCGGTGCAACTTGAGGAGGCACATGAAATGGGAATGCGGAGGAAAACGCCAGTTTCCGTGTTACTACTGCAGCTACAGTTTCACTCAGAAGACGAGCCTCCACCGTCATCTGATCGCTATTCATAAGATAGATATTGTCAATGGAGTAGAGCCTAATCTTATGTTGTAGACGATCTCGCGACATTTTTTTTTTTTTTTTTTTCCTCTCTATCCCCTCTCTTATTAATTTTCAACGAGAATCCTCGTCCAACCATCGACGATCGTATCGTATCGTATCGTCGATTTCACTTTTAGAAAAATTAATACTTACCCTTCTCCATTTCATTTAATGGATTAAAAAAAAAAAAAAAAAAAAAAAAAAAAAAAAAAAAAAGAAAGAAAAAAAAGAGAGAAAAAAAAACGAATATAATCCTGTGCCTCTCCGTGCCTCTCGTAATAATGCCCTTCACCCTTCCACGTAAAAGAGGCCTTTTCGCTTCCCGTTCGAATCCTCTCTCCCCCCCCCCCCCCTACCCCGTTGCTTGCTCGCTTGCTTGCTCCTCCCCACGATTATATCCCATCGATTTATCCCATCCATTTTCCCTATTCGATAATATATATATACATACATATATATATATATGTATTTTTTTTTCTTTTCGATTTGTTCAATCTTTTCGATTCGCAACATGGCGTTAAAAAATGGCCGGGGGATGAGCGACGATTATCTCCTGTGAAAATTGAATCGGAGACTTGTTTGATTCCCGATTCGATAAAATCGGGAAAATCGAGAGGGCGAAACTGCCCCCTCTCCGTTTTCGGCCGTCTCGTGGTTAGTTTGTTTTTCGTGATTAACGCGAATTCCATTGTTAATTGTTCTTCTAGGTATTAGACGAAGATGACCCCGCCCTTCGACGATTCGCGATCGACGAATCTCGGAGTCGCGAAGTTTCAGTTGGCGGGCAACCGGTCAGCGTCCCCCCTCCCCCTTGTTGGCGCAGGGGATTGTCTACGTGGAAAAATGCAACAGAGCCTCTGGTTCGTCGTCGATCTCGAAGAAAAAAAAGAACGATGTCAGCCGTCCCCGAAAGGAGAAGGAGGAATTGGGTGGAATTTCTGCGTCTCGAAGAAATATTTCTTTGAATCCTTCGCCGCGCCAAGAAACAACAAATTTTTTCCGCTTCAAAATTTGGGAGGAGGAGGGGGGGGGAGGGGGTCATCCTCGGCTTCTTCCTTCTCGTTGTTGGGTTCATCCGGATATTCCGGATATTCACTCGAAGATTGATTCGGCTCGAAGATCAAGATCAAGTCGATGGCTCGATGATATCATGGCATCACGACGAAGAGTAAAAAAAAAGTGATCCTGCTGCGTTGTTCATCCACGAAGATATTTTCCACGCCAAAGAGATAGAGCGGAGATAGAGCGAGATGAACATTTTAGTGCACAGATTTTTTTTTTTTTTTTTTTTTTTTTTTTTTTTTTATTAACTTCATTCCTGCGTGTTAATTCGATTTTTAAGCACAAATTGTATATCGTAGATTATCGATCGTTGAATTTTATCACGTTGTAAAAGATTTTCGCTGAACACGTTTAACGTATTCAATTGTCGTTTCTTTTTAAATAGTATATTTATCGAATTATTACATTTTTGAAATCGTCTCCTAGAACCGTCGATAGTAGATTTGATGTGCCATCGAGAGTGTCTAGAAGATAGATAATAAATAATAAATAATAATAGTAATAATAATAGTAATAAATAATAATAATAATAATAATAAAAATTTTACCGAAACATCTACACCTATTACCACAATGGGAGCTCTCATTAAGAAGATCATATACTCATCCAAGATAATATATATATATATTTTCGTTTCCTTTCTTAATAATTTATAGAATATTTTTCGAGTCTGTGTCTTTCGACAATTTCTTTTTTCTTTTTTTCTTTGAATAGAAATAGAAATTCTTCTTTTCTATCAATTACATGCGTTCTTGCTCTGATCGACGTCGTCTAGTATCGAAGATATTCGTCCTGCGTGTCATTTCAGTGTACAAGTACGTATACAGAAATTATTATTGATCGACCCTGTCTCTCGAAAGATCTTCAATCGATCGCGAAAAGAACAAGCGAAATCGAATTATTATTAGTTCCTTTTTCTTTTTTTCTTCCTTTATTATCTTTTTTTTCTTATTTTTTTTTTTTTTTTTATTTTTTCCCTCCTCTTCACAGATCGAGAGTTCGAAAGTGAGAATGAAAAAAAAAAAAAGAGAGAAAGAAGAGAGAGAGAGAAACTGAACGAGAGATTGATATTCAATTTCCAGATTTATTTACTTTCCATTCCAATTCTTTTCCACACACATATATATATATATATGTTCTAATTTTCTTATTCGCGATTATCCTTCGATTTGAACCATTCTTTCGGTTAAATTAATTAATCGATTAATTATCCACGCGTTATTCTCTTGTAATGATAATAATAATAATAATAATAATAATAATAATAATAATAATAATAATAATAATCCCAATAAAATTCTCTTCTTCTCACTTCTAAAATTCTCCACTTCCTCCCCCCTCACATGTGAAATTTCTCTGATTTCTTTTCCAGAGAGCAAAACGGATTACCAAGTGTATCCAAAGTGTCCGTCACCGATCGATCATCTGCCGAACAACACGCCGCCCTTTAACCCGGCTATAAATTGCTCCAGTTACTCGAGGCTTCTGTTTCAAGATTATCCGGGCGGGATACCGGACGCGGACAGGCCTTACAGATGTTGGAATTGTGGAAAATTGTACACGCACAAATCGACCTTGAAACGGCATCGCGAAACGGTCTGCGGCAAAATAAGAAACACGAACGGCAAGTGGAAGTGTCTGCGTTGCCCGAGATCCTATCGTTCCGAGGGGAATCTCGAGCGCCATCTACGATACGAGTGCGGTGTCGCCAGACAGTTCTCATGTATCCTTTGCAACAGGAAGTTCACGCAGCACAGCAGCCTGGTCAGACACATTAAGAAATTGCACGGAGAGAGTTTCGGTGGTGGTGGTGGTGGTGGTGGTGGTAGTGGCGGCGGCGCTGCCGGTAATCCCATTCCTCAAGATTATCAATCGGTGAACAACACCGCTACCTGCCATTCGGAAGTAAAAAAGTCCGAGGAGACGAAAGTGCGAAGATGCTTCATTTCCGAAACGAGCATCAGTCCTAATTGCCGTTTACTTTTGTGAATGTAGAAATTGAATTGCGAGCTCGATTGTAATTCATTTAAGGCGAGAGAGATTTTTGCCAAGCGATCATTTTTTTTTTTTCTTCTTCTTCTTCTTCTTCTTTTTTTTTAATGACAAAAATTGGGATCGGTCCATGGGATTATAGAGATATACATATATATATATATATATATAGATCTTGGTAAAGCGAGATAGGATGTCGAAGATACGTGAAACGTTTCTTTCGTAAGAAGAATATTTTATTCTTTTTTTTTTTTTTTTATATATATATATATTTATTCTATTTTTCTTTTTTTTTTTTTTTCCTTTTTTGTTGATTTCTATCGATTCTTCTCTTCTAGAAAGATCTTGTTTAGTCTTATTACATATATATATATATATGATATTTAGTTACTTACGATCTATTGTTTTTATTGAAGAAGAATCAAATGAATGAAAGTTTATAAGTATAAAGGGGATAATTCTCTACTTTGTTACGATTAAGAAAATTGATGTAAGAGGGAAAGAACGGGAGAGAAGTTTTTACATTATATATTATAAATTGCGTACGAATTTAAGTAATTCGCCAGTGGCTAAATTAACTAATGGCCTTTCAATAAGCTTTCAACTATCAAAAGAATATATATATATATATACATACACACATACACATACACACACACACATATATACATATACATATACATACTTAATATTTGTAAGATTATGAATGGCGTGAAATATGAAAATGTCTCACACGGTGGATGTTGCGTAGAATTGATCAGGAATTTAAAAAAAAAAAAGGAAAGAGAATAAGGATGCGATAATCGTGATATTCGCGACAATTACGTGCCCTTTCTTTGAAAAGTGTCTTACTGTTAGATCAACGATTCAAGTACAAGAAAACGATACGCTTCGTTGTAATTTTGAAAATGCTTTGAGGTTATTATTACCAAAGCATAATCAGACTTTGATACGATTATTATTATTATTTTTTTTTTTTCTCTGGATATTATTGTTGTTGTTATCGGTGTGTCATCTCATAGGGTCTCGTTTTAAATAGGCTTTTTTAAAAGTGCTCGAATGTTTTTCGGTACCAATGTATTTTTTAATTAGAAGAGAATGCAACATATTCGTTGTACACTTTGTGTTTCGTCGAGCATTGTATACCCGTCAAAGTGTAACTTTGAACTCGGTATATCATGGTGGTGCTGAATATGTTTAACTATTTTATTCCCTTTTTTTTTTTTTTTTTTTTTTTTTTGTTTTTTATTATCATTATCATTATTATTATTATCACTATTAATGCTTATCACATGATTACTATTATTGTTATTGTTATTATTATCTATTATTATTATCGTCATTATCATTAGCATCATCGCCATTATTATTGTGCGTATATTATCATTATATATTATTGTCTATTACACTATTATCTTCTAATTAATCTTTTAAGACTGTGTTGTAAGAAATATTAGGATATTAGATGTTCGTAATGGTGCACTTAAAGAAAGAAAAGAAAGAAAGAAAGAAAGAAAGAAAGAAAGCAAGCAAGCAAGAAAGAAAGAAAAAATAAGTTTTTAATGACATTGTAACGAAAAAAAAAAAAAAAAAAAAAAAACGACAAAAAAACGTGAGAACGGCGATCGATACTAGATTTGTGTATCGCGGTTGTTAAATTGTGACGTTGATCATTTTTCTTGTTAACTCGCGTCTGGTAGTTGATTGGGCTGTGAAAATTATTTTGTTCTTATAAATTTCGACAATGGTGATAAACGTGAGCGTTTCATAAATCAAAAGGAAGAAAAAAAGAGAAAAAAAAAAGAGAAAAAAAAAAAAGTAAAAAAAAAAAAAAAAAAGAAAATAGAAAAAAAGACGTTAAAAAAAAAAACGCTCATGTACCAGACTATTCGAGCCTATCGGCTTTTCATTTTACCTCGATTCGCGATGCCGACAAATACGAGCTAAGAGAAACATTGTTGTTATGTAAGGTGTTGCGTAAAAGATAATAATAAATACACACGATTTACATATTCTCGGGTGACAATTTTCTTTCTTTTACATTCTTGCATAATCCATGAATAATCCAAAAGAAGAAAATTAATCTTCTACCGTATAGGGAAACACACATCTCATCGACTATTGGAAACACACGTGTCACTCTCCTGCCATCGAACCAAGACGAAAGAAGAGAAAAAAAGAGAGAAGGAAAGGTAGAGATTTCTCGAAAACTTATCGTCACGAATAGAACCATTCCCTTTTTCTTCTTTCTGTACTTATTTTGCAAACGAGGCCAATCGTCAACTACTTGACTTCTTGACGATTTAAAAGAAAAAAAAAAAAAAAAAATACCTATTCTTGATTGTCGTTTAACATAACATTCGAAATTGAAACTTTCGAAACTTGTTCTCGAGATTTATCTCTTTTTTAACCAAAAACTTTTTAAGGATGAATATTATTAAGTGAAAAATATTCTCGAGAACGAGTCTCAGAATTTTACTCTCAAACACGTTTGCAACACCTTAGAGTTTCCAATTTATTTCGTTCTATTCTTTCCCTCTTTTTTTTTATTTTTTTATTTTTTTTTATATTATTTTTTTTTTCCCTCCTCCCTTTTTTCTTCTACATAAATAGATTATCGACTGATGCAACATTCCGATCCCTGTTTCAGCCAAAGGTCCCCTTTTTTGCGACCAACTGCCACGCGATATTTGGAGGCGGTGCAAGGACGAGCTTCTCTGTTTGAAGTGCACCAAGAAGTACAGCGACTGGAGGAGTTTAAGGAAGCACATGAATTTTTTCTGCCAAATGGAACCGCTCTATCCTTGCCCTTATTGCACGCACAGGGCCAGAATACCGACCCTGCTCAAATATCATGTCGTGCGCGAGCACGCGGTTGAAGAAATATATTAGTATTATCACGACGTTGTATTTTTTTTTTTTTTTTTTTTCGTTTAATTGGATTTACGGTTTGAGAAGCAAAAAAAAAAAAAAAGAAAACGAAGATCTTTCTTTTGGCTAAAATGATTGCGGATCTTCGTACGCGATTAACCATGTTGTGACAGAATATCGAGGGAAATTCTGTTTTTGACGAAATTTTGTAAGTATGTAGAATACAGAAAAGTATGTATGTAAAGTATGTATATACAGAAAAAGAGAGGTGGGCAGGAGAGGGAAGGAGGGAAGGAGAGAGAAAGAAAAAGGAGAAGGAAGAGGGGAGGGGAGAGAGGGGGGAGGAGAGGGAGAGGGAGAGAAAGAGATGTAATTTCTTTCTGTTATTAACTTTCAAGAATAAGAACGAAATTCTAATAAAATTTAAAAATATAATTTTATAATTTTAACGTTGAAAGTTTAAGAGATTTTTCGTAATGGAAAGGAAATTGCTATTATATCCTGCATACGCGAAAACTTTCATCAAAATCAGAATTCTTCGTGTATGAATTTTCTTGTAAGATAGTGTACAAATACTTTTGCGACCGAATATTGTCAAATTTCTTGCGTTTTATCAGTAAGTTGTAGTTAACATTTGTGAATGCAATAAATGTATCTGATCCACGAAATCGTCGTACGTTTACACGTAAAATACAAACTTCTTTCTCCTCTAGCGACACATAAATATATACACAAGGATTTCAATGATCGTCATTCCATCTTTCGATCATTGTCCTCGTCGTCTCTTTCATCGTCGATTTTTGTTTCTTTTTTTGCTATTCGTTTTTTTTTTTTCCCTTATTTTTTTTTTAGCAGAATAACGCTTTAGCAGAAGGGATGAACGGCGAAAAATTTGTGTGTGTTCGAAAAAGCGGCTCCGAGATGCGCACTCCGTTACGTTTCGATGTTTCTCTCGATGCTTCGAATTCGAAGGGATACGAAAAACGAAAGAAGAAGCTCCTTTCTCCTTTTTTTTCTAACTCGATCGCTTTTGATTTTTAGGGGGCGGCTTGTCGGGCCAACAATTGGACGACTCGCTGACGCCTGACCAATCCGGGGGCAAACCCGTCTTTGTCTGCCCGAAGTGCGGCAAAGGTTACACTTGGAAGGCGAGCCTTCAACGACACTTGAGCACCGGTTGCGGATTGCCACCTATGTTCTGCTGCAAGTTATGCGACTACAGAACGAGCAGAAAGGACATACTCTTCAGGCACATGAGACACGTGCACTCGCGGCTACCCGCTTAGCGTATTAACTTTCCCCGGCCACGTCCATCCCGCTTCCGCACATCTCGGTTCGCAGCAATTCCACGCGACGACCACCATATTTTCCCCCTAAATTGTTGTGTGATCCGCGAGAACGGGCAACAGATTGAGAAAAATCGAAAGTCGAAAAGTTGGAAAAGTTCGATCGTGAGGATCGATTTTAAAAGAAAATATGGTAAATCATCGACAGGAGATTAGATTTTCTATTTGTCTCTTACTTCCTCTTCCGCTTCTCTTGAATATTATTTAAATAAATAATATATATTATTTTTAAATTATTTAAAATAAATATGTACGTTACTCATTTATACGTCGTCCATTTGCAGCGATGTTCGTTATGTTCGCTGCAAATCTCTCGAGAATATCGAGTTTATTTTTCTTCCTTCGTTCGTCGCGTTTTTTTATGTACGCGTAATTTGAAATACTTACTTGTATTTACGTCCCTGTTTCCGTTCACGGCGCAAGCATATGCAATCGTATGCAAAGAGGAGGAAATTACGACGTTACGATTCTTCGTTGAGGGGGAATGATCGAAGGAATGATCTCTTAAACGGAGCACGAATTTATTTCACGAATTCGAACGTCGAACGTATGAACATTAGGTCTGAAGAGAACTACAATCGACATGTATTTTCAACACGAACTCTGCTTCATCGATGTTCTTTTTGCTCTGTTTCAGGAGTATGGAACGTACAAGGTTATGTTGCTGATTATGGCCCCGTCGATGGTCTTCAACTCCCCCCGGAATTCGATAAGTTTAAGGTAACAGCAGCTGCGCAATCCATGTTGAATTGTCACAAGCGACACATGTGCGGTTTCTGCAAGAAGGTGTTCCCATTGAAGAATTTATTGAGGAGGCACGTGCAATTCGGTTGTAAGATGAATCCAAGAAATTCACAGTTCGCCTGTTCTTTCTGCCAATACAAGAGCACTTACAAGGCGAACATGGAGAGACACGTGCGAAACGTTCACGATACAGGCGTGTTGAAATTTCGCTGCGATCTATGCAACTTTCGTAGCAATTATTCGTTCTGCGTGAGAAGGCACATGAAGACATTTCACCGTACAGCTGAGCCGAACGAAACGAAGCAATAGTCGTGCGCGAATAATTATTTTCACTATTCATCGAATTTAACGAAGTGACGGGAGTAGTAACACTCGTAGATTACGTTACATTAGGAGAATCTCAGAATTGATAATCAAATGAAATTTGCAGTATTTTAATCCTCGAATGATCTTCCAATTCTTTCTGTTATCTATAATTGAACGTTTTCGGGTTGCATTGGCGGATTCGACTCGCGATCTTGATTCTATTCGTTAATTCTCACGAACCGAACTTACCCGACTTCGCCCGAAGTTTTCGTGTAATTCGACGCTTCGGGTCGCGTCGGACAAACTCGGGTGAATTCGCCGTGAGAGGATTAGAAAGACATGCAACGATAGTATCTCGATTGAATTTGCCTGATTTCAACGCGAGTCGAAGCTAGTTTGAAAATAACAAATTATTTAAAGATATTGGGCTATTTACCAAAGAAGATTAGATTATTTAAAGTAACAAAGTACCCGATAAAAAATATTAGATTGCCAAGTATTATAATTCGAGGAATACTCGAATTCGAATCTGTGATTTCGATCATCGTATTTTTAACAGATATATCAAGCCTGATGTTCTCCTTTCATCAGAAGATGAAATTGTAATAAAGATATATACATTTTCATATTGTGGTGATTAATGATGCGTAATATACTATTATTACTAAACAAAAATTACTTACGTAATTTGTGTAAAAACTATACGCGTATCTTTTAAAATTGAGTTTATAAAAAAAAATCAGTATTATATCGAAGCGCTTTTCCCCTCAAGGTAAATAGAATTTTAATTCTCCTTTTAGAAACCGACAATAATGTAGTCGTCGTATGTATAATTAGAGAGCGCATATAATGTTTTGCGTAATTTTTCCGATTCGAAAAAGAAGATCGAAATAACACGCAATTTATAGATCGTTCGAATTTACAATCCTATTAAACTGTAAATTAATTTGTATTAACATTATAAAATATCTGCGACAACCGAATTTTCGATATACATCCACGATTGATGATATTGTATACATGATTTATCGAAATAAACAACAAATGCTCAGGTTGTTTGTAACTCGAGGTAACTAAAAAATAAATCATTTCATAGGTCTCTTCGTTGTATCATGGAGCATGGACGTTTTCCTTGTATTAATATTTATCAAAAGGAAAAACAAAGGAAAAAAAAAAAGAAGAAAAGAAAACGATAGAAATTTTACATCGCGTTCCATTTTTATTTTCTTTTTCTATTTGAATATTATTTTCAGGCTCTGCTCGTGCTGGAATCGTCTCTCCAATGACAGTGAGAAAAGGAATATATATATATATTTTCTCGAATGTCAGTGTGGCCAGAAAAAAAAAAGATACAATTTTATCAAATCGTATTATTTATGTGTTAAAAGAAAAAAAAATGGTTACGTATCGTTTCGCGAGATTCGTGGTCGATCCGATCGTATTAACCGATCTGGTGTTGTTGTTTCAGCGTTGTTGTGGAATTACAAGAATGTCTACAACCTCGAGCCGGAGAATCGAGTTGCTCGAAGGAATGATTGGCAGCAGCAGCAACAACAACAACAACAGCAACAACAACAACAACAACTTCGTCAAGCTGGCAATTTGGATATTCGAGAGAGAAGTTTCGTATGCATCGACTGTGGGAAAGCGTACGCGGTTCATAGGTCGCTGTGGAGACATCGAAAATTCGAGTGCATCAACGCCAAGCCGAAATTCGCGTGTGACGCTTGTCCCTATAAAAGTCCTCACAAGTGGTGCATGGAGAATCATAAAAAGAAACATCATAGCAATGTTTATAATCGATAGTTCGTTCGTTCGATTCTTCGAAAAGAAGACAACAGAAAAGTGGACAAGACGATTAGAGACGATATTTTTAAGAGAGAATATTTGAATATCGAATGAATTGAACGCACGAATGTGTGTAATCGGCTCTGATTATTCTTTTCCTCGAAAACTCCATTGAATGGAATTTCCATTCCCCTTCCATTTTAATAAATTTTTATTACACGATACGATGTGATGGTAAGGAAAACGAAGTTCGATTTTTGCGTGATCGAACTCAAAAAAAAAAAAGAAATTACCAATAAATATATGCGTTTTTGTTCTATCGATGACACATATGTCGCATATATGTCCATTAACGTACATTTACAAATTAGCATTTCAAGCAAACCATATCTGTGATAAGCTGGTCTATCTAAATGGCAGTATTTAGACGAGTATTTTTCCTCGTTTTTTATTTTTCTTTTCCTTTTTCTTTCTTGCGGAAACACACACACATACATACATACACATACACACACGTTTCTGCGTATGAAATACGTATTTGTCGCATGCGTTTCGTATTTTTTGACGAAGGTCAACCGATAACAATCGCGAACGTGCGAACAATGCTCACTCATTTTGAATTTTTTTTTTTTACATCTACTTTTTCGTAACCGAAATTTCCTAAAAAATATTCGCTACAGATATTTTAACGGATGGATCGAGCACGAATCGATCGCGAATCAAAATATAAAGCGATGCATGCTCGTATATATACGAAGAGTATATATACATATATCTATACACTGGTATATCTTTTGGAATGCGTGAAATTGGCGATGAAATTCGCTGATGCAACGGTGCTATATGTATGTATAAAGGAAAAGGCAAGGAGGGATTCAACGACGATCTAAGGGATCTAAGAGACGATCGAAGGGATTCTAAAGCGGAAACGAAGAGGAAGGCAACGATCATAATAATTCGTTGCGGCTAGTCGCTTTAACCGTACTACCTACGTGGTTAACGTGGCAGTGAGTGATTTATCTTAAAAAACTTACAAATCCACGCTTGCGAGTGACGAGAATCATTTCTCATCTTTCTGTAATAAACAGATTCCGCAGGAATGCGTTATATATGTTGATGAACTCTAAAAACTCCTTTGGTTTCCTCTAACCACGAATTTGCCCATCACCAGAATTCGAATTCTACCGATCGAATCGAGTCTAGTCGAGTCGAGCCTAACGATCGAAGTAAAAATTGGCTGCGTCATTTTGAATATCGTGAGATACGAAACGATGTTTTCTTCTTTTTTTCTGTTTTTTTTTTTTTTTTTTCCCTCTCGGTGTAGATCGGACACGATTCGATCGAGGATGCCTGAACCCTGTTTTCTCTCCTCAAGCCGACTCATTGTTCGCCTATCGATCTAACTTGGTCCCTCTGTTTTCAGCCTACCGGAAGATGTACATGGGCGACCAGGTTCTCGGCTACACGTGCACAATGTGCAGCAAGTTCTACAAGATGTGGAGCAACTATTTGAAGCACAAGTGCGAACCGCCACAGTTCAAGTGTCCATTGTGTCCTTTCGCTGCGTTCAAGGCCTTCATACTGCACGCCCATCAGGCTGAGCAACACTTCAAGGTCACGTCACCGAACACCTGAACCTTCGAATCCGATTCGAGCGTTCCCCTGATCCGCGTCACGCGGCAACCGATTGCCTTAAACTCGCGTCGAAGCTTCCTCGTGCCTGCCAGCTCCTATAGCGGAAACGGTGTTTGAATCGACGACGAAAACTAGCGGTGCAGAGTGGAAAGCGCGGATTTTTCATTTCTTTCCTTTCTCCTTTTTTCTCTCTCTCTTTCTTTCCATTGTTTGTTCTCGCTTTGCTCGTTTTTTTTTTTTTTTAGTAGTCAGCGTCGCCTGTGTCGTTCAATTTTCGCGCTTTTCGCGATTATTATATTAATATAAGTTCTACGAATGTTTCAGGATCCGGTAAGAAAGTGAATAGCGACCGAGGTTACGATTCTACTAGCGTGCGCAGTTCAATTTTTAACATTACGAGTATAGTGCGTTGTTCCGTAATCATAAGTTCGGGTTGAGTCGAGAAAATTCGGGTAGAATCGGGCGAAACTTCGGATAGAATCGCGAAAATGCGGAATATGTAATCGGATAGTTCGACTTCGGATGGGTTCGGCAATGATCGGACGCAGTCGGCCGAAGACCGATATACTGTTACCGTAAAGTAAAAGTCACGAATAGAGTCTTGAGATCTTGAAAAAAATTTTGAATTATTTTCCAAGTATCCATTACGATTTTACCCGATCCTATTCAAATTTTTCTTACTCGTTCCTATAAATTCAGACTTTCGATACGGTAATATCGAGAACATTGCGAAAACGTTACCTCCGATTCTATTTAAAGAATCTTGCTTTTCCTTTTCACTCTTTCTCTCTCTCTCTCTTTCTCTCTCTTCGTTGAATGATCACGTCGAATAATTAAAAAAAAAAAAACAAAAAAAAAAAAAAATAAAAAAAAAAGAACAAAAAAAAACGTGAAAAATAGTAGTTTAAGTTGTATGAAACGGAAAGTTTCTCGTAATATCGTTAATCATATATCTTACCAAGATTTGAACCGTCTTTCTATACATTGCTAGTCCAAAACGCAAGCATAATTTTTCGTCGTAGTCCATTGCTTCGTTATATACGTATATACGTACGCTCGTACATTCAGGTCTCGTATATTCTCTCTCTCTCTCTCGAAGAAAAAAAAGTGGCAGGAATTTTACTATTAAGGGCAACTTCCTTCCTCCTTCCCGTGATTTTTAACTTTTTAAACCAAACCAGTTCGCCAGTTGTTCGTTATGTAAACGCGTGACTGATTTTACACCGCTCTTAGATTTAAGAAAAAACTAAAAATTATATATATATATATATATAAAAAGATAAAAAAGCGTCGACTCGAATTGCGTTGTTCCTCATACAGTGAGCGTGATCCGTGACGAATTGATGCTCGTTAAAACACGGCCATCGCGAATTTAACACCTAACTCTCCCCCCTTCCCCCCTGCTCTATTCGTAAATGCATGTATTTTCGTAATACCAAAAAATAAAGAAAACAGAAGAGTATCGTAAACTGATGGTAGAAACTGTCTTTTTTAGGCGATCGATGACAAAGAGAGCTTTACTTTTATTTCTATTCACTTCATTTTCTCTCTCTTTCTATCTCTCTTTTTTTTCTCTCTCCTATTTTTCTCCATATTTTTCTCCACATTTTTCTCCACAGAGCAGAGAAACACGAACAACGAGAACGGAAGAAGAATGGAAAAACGTTAGTTAGTCGACGAAACAGAAGGCAGAAGAGTAACGAGATTTTTATCAGGATTTCTAATAACGAGTAATTCGTTTTACGTGTTTCAGCTACCTACGTGCGGTCCCTGCGTGCGGCAACACACACACGAATGGAAGATAAATTTGGAACGAGAGAATTGCGGCAAGATATCTTACCCTCGCTGTCCTAGCGCGATGAACTCGAATGAAAGTCTTAAAAACATCGTGCAAAGCACGGGTAAAAGGCTCGTGAATCGAGCTGATCGGAACTCGAGGTCAAAAGTTATCGAAGGAGAGACGTCACGCTAAATGGCGAGGTTGCTCGATCGTCGAGAGAGGAGATCGTTGTTCGTGAAACTCGTCTTTACACAATGATCGAATTTTTCTGTTAGAAATTCATCCGCTGATATTAACGTGATCTCCAGCCTATTCTTTATGGCGGTTCATGGCACAAAGAGAGGAGACACGACCGAGGAAAGGAAGAAATGTTAAAAGGTATGAAAAGGAACGTTGTAGGCTGTTTCGTCTGGTGATTATTTATTAGTTTCGTTATTAATGTTTCCGCAGACGATCTCTGTGACGTTTGGCACGTCACAATTTTGGATGGAATTTCATTTCTCGTAGGAATAAAAGTATGAGTCAGCCAACGAGAGACATCTGGTAACGAGTGCTGCAACTATTCAAACGTATCGGGAATAATTTGAACGGGCCTATTCCATATATATATATATACACATATAGACAGAACGTTTAGTTCGTTTAGCTTGTTACTTTCAAAATGATGATTAAAAAAAAGTAGATGATAAAAACTCTTTTTTTAGACGTGATTCTGCCGGTGTTAGATAGAGATGGGAACCTGTACGTTACGTTTTATGTATGTATATATTATATATGTACATATTAGCAAAAGATGATGGATTAATAAATCGATACGTACTTGGAGGTATACTCTAGGTGTGTATACGCTTGTTAAGATTAAAGCGTAACGTAACACGTACACGCTTTTATATTAAGAGGAAATGAAATCGAGTCATCAAGGGAAGAAAGAAACGACACGAGAGAGAGAGAGAGAGAGAAAGAGAGAGAGGATAGTATGCTTTGCTGATGCTTTTGTGAAGCGACATTCGCTTATTCGTGAAAAATCGTCGAGGGGAGCAACGTTTTTTTATACTCAAAGATACCTTTCTTCCTTCGTTTTCAGGTTTCCACGCGTGCTGCGAGTGCAAGAAAACGTACAGATCGAGAATGGCCCTAAATCGGCACGTGCGAGAGGAATGCGGTAGAGTTTTGTACACGTGTCCCTTTTGCCACAGCATCATGCCCATGAAGTTCAACCTGCTCAATCATCTGAAGAAGGAACACGGTTGCGTGGCCAAGATTTGAATGGTACCCTCGAAATAATAGCTTCTTCCAGCTTCCACTTTCCTGCGACTGTGTGAAAATTCGTCCAACGAATCGATCACGACTATGCTCGATCGATATTATCGAGCGTAGCGAAAAAATGCGTAAACGGGAGAAAAAAAAAAAAAAAACTCGAAGACGAGAACTCAGAACTCAAAATCATGATAGTTTTCGAGGAAAAAGTACTGTGTATCGCAACGACCCGTCGTTTTTATAACGACACCAATTAATAAAGTGTCGACGAAGCAACGATCCAATCCGATATATCGTATTTTTTCTCAATTCTCTTTTAATCTCGACGACCAACGACTATATATAAACCATCAATATATTCTTTATTTTTCGTGCGTGAATCTTTCATCGTCTTTACCGCTCCTAATCACCGTCTTCCGCTATTAAATTCGGAAAAGGAAGAAGATGGAGTAGGATTCTCTCGTCCCGATCAGAAAAATGTAACTCGTATTATCGATATTACCGGTAACAGGTAACATCGGTGTCCATTCGTGAAAACGATTTCTTCTTCGATTTCGACTAATCGTGCGATTTCTTTTGCAGGTCGTCTATAATTGGAGATGTACATTACAGCTCTTCGAAGTAAGAGAGAAATGAGATGGTGCTCGAAAAAAAAAAAGGAAAAGGAAAAAATTAATTAATCTTTTATAACAAAGTTTATTGGCTTCTTGCCTATATTATCTAACAATCGAATATAACAAAGAATGTTCAATTTGATTCCATTGCTGAATCATTCAATCTGCACCGCGCCTCAGATTTAGACAATTTTTCGCGTGTATTAGTTAGTCCTTCCTCTTATCTTGGAGAAAATTTTTTTTCGTTTACAGATGAACGAATCGATTTTTTTTAAAATTATTAGTTATTTTAAAAGTTCACGAAAATTGAATTTTTACTCGTGCATCGATCTCTTTTGTAATCGTGATTTCATCTCTCGACCGGATGATATAATTTTTAAAAATTTCCCAAGTGATTTTCAAGATCAAGGATCGAATCAAGATTTACAAAAAAAAAATTCAACAGTTTGTCCAGTCAGTTTCAAGAGTCTTTACACCGTGAATGCAAAGTGATTCTCGCAAAACGCCAAACAATAACAGAGTGTGTACCATCATCGACGGATCATCTCTCCTCCCTCAACTGTTCTCCACCGAACTCAACTTCACTCTGCACACAAAAAACATACGTCACTCAAATAACGCAATCGCGCCGTCAATTCCCCTACTACTACTACTACTACTACTAGTACTACTACTGTAAACGAACGATCGAACATGCAGCCCCTCGTCCGCGAGATTAAAAAGCACGACCAAAATGCGTACATTTTCTTGGATGAAAATTCTCCTCTTATTGACGAGACGAACGCGTTTCTTTTTCAGAGTGGAACACCTGTTTGGCCTGCTCGAAATCTTACAAATGGAGGAAGTCGTTGCACCGCCACGTACGAGAGAGCCCGGAATGTTGGCCCGTTCTCCTTACATCCGGGAACGGCGAATTCATCCGACAGATACACTACAAAATGCTCTACAACGTTAACAATTGATCCGTCGAGTCTGCTTGCTCTAGCGAGCCGACGCTATGAAAAAAAAGAGAGAAAAAAGAAAGAAAAGAAAGAAAAGAAAATCGATCCGGAACACGTGACGCAATCGTGACACCTGCGCAATCGACAACACTCCTCTTCTTGTTACTTGGAATATCTTTTTTATAGAAATAAATGTTGCGTTATATTCTGATACGAAAAAAAAAAAAAAAAAAAAAAAAAGAAAAAAAAAGAAAGAATGAAAAAAAAAAAGGTTAAATGTTGAACGTTGTATGCGAGATCGCGCGTCGTGATATTTTTTTCAAGAGTCGAACAACTTTATTACCGATTGTACGCAGCCGATGCCCAAGGTGATTTTTTTTCTCAACGCTCACTCTTCATATCTCTATTCCTCTCGCGTGGATTCTCTTCCTCTCGTTCGTTCGAACGAGATTCTTAATAACTTGACTGAACTAAGAAAATTCTCGAAATGCTCGAAATACTTCGAAATACTTCTATCTTCTTTCATTATCGCATATCGAACCGATTTTTTTTTTTTTTAGCTTATCCCTCGATCGCTAATCGTTTAATAATGTTTGAATTCACGTTGTTTGAATTCGTGTCTATTTAAATTCTTTCGACCATCTTTCTTTCGTCCTTATTTTTTTATTTTATTTTATTTTTTTTTTTTTTTTTTTTTTTTTTTGGTATTCTTTCGCTGTTTCATTCTTCAGGCAAATTTTACCATTTACTCTCCTTCCCTCCCCCTGTAAACGAATAATAGAATCCAAAGTTTCTTCTTTTTTTTTTTTCCCCATTTTTCTTTTTCCTTTCTCGAACTTTTATTGAATGTAACGTCGTATAATCCGTCGAGGATTAATTTACATTACACAGCTGACGCTGATGATTTTTCACAGATTTCTGGCAGCATCTAGGACAACGAATAATGGCTAGGACGACGAATAAACCTCGAAGGATGTACCCTTGCGGAAAGTGTCAGAAGATATATTCGAACGCGTCCTCCCTCTACCGCCATTTGAAACTCGAATGCGGGATGCTCCCGCAATTCCACTGTCCCTACTGTCGCTTCAGCTCAAAGAGGAAATTCAATTTGGACTCTCACGTGGCACACAAGCATAGCAAATTGCTCAACTGTTATGTAAATAAAATAGGATAAAACTTATTATTATTATTATGCTGCCGATATGATCTGGAATTTTTTGTTCTGGAGGCTGAAACGAAGAAGAATATTATTATTATTTTTCATTGTTTCCTTATATTATTTATTCGAAACAAATTTCGAGACGAAAACGAGTAATCGTGATCCCAAATAAAATTGCGACTTTTGTACATATCGTACTATACGATTCTATGTTTCTTCTTCAGATCTGGATATTTTTGAAAATGACGTCTGTTTGATCAACGATCGATTGACGATTATTTCAAAAATATGGATCTGGATCTTAATTATAAGACGCATTATATAATATATAATTATACTATAACGTTATATTATATATTATATAAGATAACAACTGTAATTCGAACAATGTTTTTTGAAAATTAACCAGATCTATATTGACGACGCGATTCACTGAACGCCATTTCTCCACGATAAGATAATAACGAATTCATACAGAAAACGAACTTGTGTGTAGTCGATACGAATATAACATATTCGTGTCTCTTCTTCACTATAATCGTTCCTTATAATCCCAAAAGTGTAAAGAATAAACCGCATGGGTAATTACGTGTGCATTTCTTACAATCTCATTTCATCTCTTTACACGCTCTCTTTCTCTTCCTTTCTCTTCCCAAATTTAAAAAAAAAAAAAAAAGAAAGAAACGTGTTAAAACGTTATCGTTAATCGTTCGTTTAATTTTTACAGATAAATAATATCGATGCAACGATTATCCACAATTTCGTCGGTCATACATTTTGGAAAACATGTTTTTTTTTTATCAACGTATTTAATAATTTCCTTTAAATCCTCGATACATATTTTTTGTTTCAGGACATCGTGTAACGTCATCGTGAATCGTCCCGGTGATCGAAAAAGGTTACTTGCTGCTGTTACGTTCGAGAAAAAAAAAAAAAGGAAAAAAAAAATGAAACAACAAAAAAAATAATAATAATAATAATTTATCTTTATCCTCTCTTTCAAAAATACGTGTACGTGTTTCAAACGCGCGCACGCCTCATATACATATACCATACATAAACTCACTGAATGCAACAAAATCTCTTGTACATTATATATATATATATATACGAATCCAAATCATTTAAGATGGCCGAAATATCCTGTTTTTTTTTTTTTTTATTATTATTATTATTATCTTATTGTGGAGGGTTGGAAATTGGCATCTTTTCATCGATAAGAAAAACGAGGGTCGAAGAGGATGGAGAGACGATACATATCATGGTAATCATTGATCCATAAAATTAACCAACCATACACTAAGCTTTTCAAGTTATTACTACAACTACTAGCAATATTTCTCGGTCTCTCGATCTCTCTTCGCAACCTCTTTTATAAACAACTCACGCCTATTCACGTAAACACGGCAAAATTTTAAACCACTGGGCGCACTTATTTCTCGGGGCTATTGGCTGATACGTTATGTGTTGGGTTGGTTACGGGTTTAATCTCACTGATCTCTCTTGCCGCCATTATAACTTATTATATTCGTGCATCGAAAACGGGAAGACTAAAGGAAAAAAAAAAAAAAAAAAAAAAAAAAAAAAAAAAAAAAAAAAAAAAAAAAAAAAANAAAAAAAAAAGAAAAAGATTTCGCAGCACCACTCGTTCCACTCGTATATATTTTATACATATACATCCTATCCCTCCTATCCCTCCATCACCGTCAATTTTTCTTTTTTTTTTTTAAACTCACGGATCTTTTTTTTCTCTCCCTCTTTTTTTTCGTTTCTCCCTCCCAAAAAAAAAAAAAAAAATTTCTTTTCATTCATTGGAAGAATAACCTCTTACCACGATCTCGCGTCTCGCTTGGCGTCGGGACCTGTTGCAGGAATGGTTGCATTGCTGTCGTTGTTACGGTCGGATTGCAAGCAGCAGCAGCCACAGCCACAACAGCAACAGCAGCAACAGCAGCAGCAACAACAACAGCAACACGCCAGCAAGAAGACTCGGCCTTCGTCATCGAGCACGTCGACAAGTACGACGACGAGGGGCGGTATCGTTCTGGCGAGCAGACGCGTGAGCAACACTTGGGACAGTAACAGCTACGACAGTGGAAACGACAATGGCGGTGGCGCACGCGCGTCCACGCGCGAGGTCGTATTTCCCGACTCGTTCGAGGTGTTGCCCCAACCTTGCGACCTGAGCGTCGTTTACATGGGCGTGCCGCACGAGCAACAACGAAAGTTCAGGTGTCAATTTTGCGGGAAAGGTTATAGGTGGAAGAGCACGATGCGCCGCCACGAGATGGTCGAGTGCGGCGGGAAACCGCCCGCCTTTCAATGCCCCATGTGCCCGTACAAGGCAAGGCAACGCGGCAATCTGACCGTGCACTACAAGCGGCATCATCAAAAGATCGAGTACGACGAGGCCGCCTAATTTTCTTGGCGCACAGATAATTAATTTTTGCGCTTTGCCGATACTTCTCCTTGGACGCTGAACAAATTATTTCGCAGCGTAAATATCTAAAGATAATCGATAATCTTTATGCTTGCGTGTGGTTTTTAATCGTAGTAGTCGTATGACGGGATACGACGGTCAAATTTCGCCCTTTTTTACCGACAGATTTTATTGCGCTATGTAAAATTAGGTGTTATCATCGGAGAAGGTGTTTAAGCGGTTAAGTTTTGAGTAGTGCAGGCTGATTTGAAATAACTCTTTAAGAATATTCTCAATGATAAGTTTGTAGCCTTCAGGTATAAAGAAAAGGAATTATCAAAATCAATTTTGCTTAAATATCGCGGTAATAATATCCTATTTTTAACAGAAGAAAGCTAAATTGCTAAATTGGTTGATCTGATAGCAATATAATTGATATTTGTAACGTTCGCGAACGTTAAAATCTACATGCAAATATGAAATTATCAGTTATTTAGATTTTAGATAGTACTTTTTGAGTTCACTGACGAGAGAATCATCTTATATACATATATATATTTTTTTGTGTAAACGATTCCGTCTAGTTTTCCCTTTCATCTGACTTCCCTTATCGTGTCTAATTTTTTTTTTTTCCGTTTCTTTTTCTTTTTCTTTTTCTCAGATGCTGTACATAACAGATGAAAACGCGTACGTGAAAGGAATCGTTTGATCTTTTTTTTTTCTCGAGTTTGTTACCTCAATACCGCGAATTTAACACGTATCTCGACGATCTGTGTACATAATAATAATAATCTCAGTTTATTTACCAATTTATTTAAACTTTCTTTAATATCTAGCAACGATCGTTTTTATACGATTTTAGTTAATCGATAACTAATTATACGTACGGAGATCGATTATTTAACATTCGGATTTTCTTTTCTTTTCTTTCCTTTTTTTTTCTTTTCTTTTCTTTTCTTTTTTTTTGTTTTGCATTTAATTTCTCCGCGACGATCGTACCGCAATCGACGCAAAACTGAAACGCGTTTCGCAGGGGCGAATCGAACACGAACAAATTCATTCGATCACGAACGAATATTTTCGAGCCTCAGGATATTTTATTCGAAAGAAAAGAATTACTAATTTTATAATAAAATGAAATCGATCAAACGTGAAAAGTTAGGATAGTCGAAAAAAAAAAAAAAAAAAAAGAAGAAATTAACGATCGTGTTACCACTTTTGAAATTTTTTCTTATTCATAGGATATTTTATATATATATATATATAAATATTTTCTAGTACTTTTATACATATCTTAGATATTTCTCTTCTTAGATCGTAAGATTGATTTTAAAAGAAAAACGTTACAAGGTACATTAAACGGTAAATGGAACTGACAGTAACAGTTACGAAATCATAAATCATTCCGAGCGTAATTAGGTATAAGCGATACGATAGTGCCTTCTTTCGACAAAACAGGAAAAAAAAAATAAATAAATAAATAAATATATATATATATATATAGTATATATTTGCACGTATATAATAATATACACTTACGCGCGCACTATATATATGTATATTTGTAATAATTAAGTATAGTCGCGTGACGATCGTGCATTTGCCATGATCATTTATTATGCAGAAAAATCGGTTACCTGAGAACACTTAGATTTACGATAGATGATAATAACAAGATATTATTTTCAACTTTGCCTATCGTGTTATATAATATTAAGACAAATCAATTTTCGTTAAATTATAAAATATCTTAATCGCAAAGAACACGTTTAAAAAACGTTAAAAAACGAGGAAAAAAAAAAGAAAAGATAGAAGCAAACATATGGCAAGGTGGAAGATATATTCGTAAGAAAAAAAAAAAAAAAAAAAAAAAAAAAAAAAAAAACGAAACAATGAATCCCAGAGTTATAACACGCCGTATCGTATATATATATTTTTTTGAAATATATCCCAGATCGAATCTCTGTGAATCGTCGATCAACGTTCACGTTATATCAGCGAAATACTTAATAACGATATACACATACACACACACATATATATATATAATTAACGATGTTATAATCGTTATCGTTTATACGATTTATACTATATAAAAATCGATGTTTATAATTTTTAGGGATCATCATATTTTCTTTCGTTTTTTCTTTTTTCTTTTTTTTTTTTTTTATATATATATATATATACATAGACGAATTTACCAATGGCGAAGAAACATTTTTGCTCTCCTACGTCTTAATCTAATAGAGGAAGGATCGTATAAGTCTTTGCTCAAGCAAAAGGGCCGATCTCTCTGCGCGAGTACTTGAATGTAAATTATTATTATTATTATTATTATTATTATTATTATTATTATTATTACTTCTACTACTACTACTTTATTATTATTATTCTCGAATTTAATTTGAAGGATGAAATGGGTGTATCGTCGAAAGATTTTTGAACACTTGTCGATCGATGATATAAACGCGACTTATTATTATAACTTGAACATTCCTTAGTCTTTCCGAGATCGACTCGTTTGTCGTTTCTATTATACAATTATATATTATATATTCGTATTCCTAGCCTTTAATTAAGTAGCAACGTTTTTTTTTTTTTTTTTTTTATCTTTCAACATACATGCGCACAGTAGAAACGAAAGAATAAAAGAGAGAGAGAGAAAGAGAGAGAGAGAGAGAGAGAGAGAGAGAGAGAGAGAGAGAGAGAGAGAGAGAGAGAAATATATATATACATACATACATACATACATACATACATACATATATGCAAAGAATGAGAAGAGAAAGCAAAAGGACCCGTTTAGGTGAGGCCGTTCTTAATCTTAAACGTGGTCCAGTATTTTTGATATCAGTATTTATGGATGCTCGCATCGACCTGCCTACGAACTAACCTAGGATATACTCGTTGTACCCAATCTCACCCAATTTTTTTTTTTTTTTTTTCTTCTTTGTATCTTCCTGTTTGTTTGTTTGTTTGTTGGGGAATGCGCGAATGCGTGTGAACGAATCGAACGAGGGTGAAATTTTTCCTCTCGAAAATTTTTCCTCCTCCCGATCGAACCGATGAGAAGAGATTTATCGAGGAACAGATTTATCGGGAGGATAAGAACGATTGGATAAGAATACTCTGAACAATGTTGTAACGTAAGTAGTTCGCGCCCCTTTTAAGTAAGGGGACGAGTTTGCGCGTTTGTTGTGTCGAGGGATAACGATCGATCGATTAATATAGATCGATCGATTTTCACGATGTTCTTCTTTTTTTTTAATCGGCGCTCGATTCGTTCAAGGGAGGGGGAGGGGGAGGGGAGGAGGAAAGGAAAGAGAAAAACTATAAAATATCCGTTCACAGAACGGATTCTTTTCATTTTGCCTTCCCTCGTGGATTCTTATTATATATCTTGTCTCAATTTCCGATCACCGAGTTTGTCAATCGTACAAATGCGAGGAAGAATAATGCAAATCGCCCATCTCGAATACTCGTTCCGCGATAATTCTCGAAGAAACTCTCTTATCGAGAAAGAAAGAAAAAAAGAAAGAAAGAAAGAAAGAAAAAAAAAAAGAAAAAAGATTTACCAGTCGGGCTACGAATACCCATTACGATTAATTATCAACAATTAATGTTATTATTAACATTATTATTATTATTATTATTATTATTATTATTATTATTATTATTAATATTATTATTATTATTATTATTATTAATATTATTATTAATAAAAAAAAAACAATTTTTGTTGCGGGTTATTTTCTAAAGATTGTACTATTTTTATTCTTATTCTCCACTTATCTCTCCCCTCATCATCATACACCTTCACGTTTCTCTCTTCCCGTGAGCGAACTTTTCATTCGGCTTTCGTTCTCTGGTTCTTCTCACGAAAAACGAAAAAAAAAAAAAAAAAAAANNAAAAAAAAAAAAAAAAAAAAAAAAAAAACAAAAAAAAAAACGAAAAAAAGAAAAAAACAAAAACGAGAAAAAAGAAAAGAAAAGAAAGAAAAGATTATACACGATCGCTGATTGATCGCACCGATTGATCGACTGGTGTCGAGTCGAGAAATCCAGCGAAAAGTTCACCGATGGACAATTAAATTTTGGGGCTAACCGAGAATTTCTGTTTTCAGCGTATTGGTACCGGCTACCCATCAGTTTCGAGACCTATCCCTGCGACACATGCGGAAGGCAGTACAGGAGGGTGATTTCGTTGCAACGGCACAAGAGGCTCGAGTGCGGGAAGGAGGCCCAATTCGAGTGTGTCCTGTGCCACGCTAAATTCAAGCACAAGCACAGTTTGTTGAGGCATTATAACGTGCACGTGGCCGACGTGAAGAAAACGACCAAGCTGGAGCGCGAGGAGAGGTCGGCTTGACAGCCAGAGCCGGGGACTTCGATGCGTGGGAAGAGATGCCACGGCCGTTGACCACGCAGGTTCTCCGCGCCGACTTCGAAACGAATCCTCCCAATTCCCCCCGCTTCCCCATCCGACGTCTTATCTCTCCCGCTTAGAATCAATTCTCGACCGTCTTTTTTTCTTTTTTCTTTTTTTTTTTTTTTTTTCTTTCTTTTTTTTTTTTTTCGACCGACTCGATGCTCGATTGAGTCTCCTCGCGTTTGCATGCGATGTTTCTATTATATATTTTTATTATACGGGAAAGGGATTGTTACGAGTCGGTTAAAAAAGAAAAAAAAAAAAAAAGGAAAAAAGAGAAAAGATCCGGACGAGTTGCTGTCGAGGGAGAAGAGACTGTTGAACAGGGCAGGCGAATAGAATTTTTTCGAGTATTTCGATTATTCGCTGTGAGAAACGGGTCGATTCGATCCTTCGAGCTTGCGATCCTCGAGTTTTGTCCGGTGCGAAATGGAGAAAAGATCGATACAAATGAAAATTTGTCGCTTAATAAGTATTCTTTTTTTTTTTTTTTTTTTTTTTTTGGGGTGATGGTTTCTCGAGAAACGAGTATCGATCTCGTTTCTTCCGATTTTTCGACTTTTCTGTTGTCGAACGATTTTTATTTGTAACGTTAACGACAATGATGATGACACGAAGATTAAAAAAAAAATATATATATATATATGGAAAAATTTGTAGCGGAAACGAAGACAAAAGCACAAGCGACGATAATCGCTGTTGCGTGTGTAGCTCTGAAATGAAGTTGAAAAAAAGTTCAATAGTATTCGTTTGTATTATATTATTATACTACAATATATTTCGTATATCGTTTATTTTCTTTCTCGCGTACGTACAATTTTTTCAATTTCGAAACAATTCGATCGGATTATTGGAATAATTTTTCTCTCTGTTTCAGTTAATTGATTTGCGTAATTCATTTCTTTGTTACGATGAATAAAATTTACATTTTTCAATTCACCACTTGTTTATTACACGTGTATCACTTTGCTTTCAATGTGTTATTCACATTTCATTTTTCTTCAGCAAACTCGCCGAACAATCGATTTCCCTCGAAAATCGAAAAATCGAGAGTGTTCTTCGACCGCGGTTTCTTTTATTACACGAAAGAAAGAAAAAGGAAAGAAAAGGAAAGGAAAGGAAAGAAAAGGAAAAGAAAAAAAAAATTGGAATCAGAATGCTCGATAAACACTCGAACACTCTCTACATCGTTTCTTTCCGTTTCAGGTTATTGGCTGCTGTTCTAACAGATAGGAAATCTGATCGAGGAATGGTCCATCCAAGGGACACAATCATCGTGCTCGAACAACGATACGAAATCATTGAAATGAATCGAATCACAAACTCGGCTAACAATCTCAACATTTTACGTGTTTTACACGAAACGATATAAATTCCAAGTCTTCTATACGATAACCAAATTATTTTGTAACGATTAGAATTAGAGGCTGGGAAGAGGGGACGAAAAAAGAAGGGGAAGAAATTAATAATAAATAAACGAGTGAAAAATGGACTCATTTTTAGAAAGCTATTCGATGGATCAACATTCCATCCAGATTCTATATACCTTAATTAATAATACAACACCTGTAATTCTCTATTTATTTCTTTCCTCACTTCCTCACAATAAACACTTCGAGAATAAATGGAATCACGCTTATTTCCTCTCGACGCACAATTTCTTTTTCTTTTTTTTATCGTTCAACAAAATTATCCAATATTTTCAGATGGATTGGCTCGTTCGAGATTAAATTAAATAAATTACCGTTATCACGGTCGGCGCAAAAAAACGAGCCAAGCAGTTGTCGTCGAACGTCGACATTGGTGGAACAGTAGTACATCCGTATCCGATTTTTCAGGTGGTGGCCCGGTTCGATGGGAACTCGCTGTGGTCCAAGTGACGCCGTACCAGTGCCCGAAATGCTTCAAATATTTTAAATCCTCGAAATCGTGGTGCAATCACCGAGGCACATGCGGCACGGACAAGAAATTTGGTTGCGCGTTCTGCGATTATCGGTCACACCAAAAGGGGAACGTGCTCCGCCATCTTGTCACGCAGCATCGAGAAGCTAGCAAGAAGAAACGTATCAACTACGTACTAAGGGTCGACGATCGTTGGAACACCTCTTTCCCGTCCAACACGTGAAACACGAGTAGCTAAAAAAAAGAATAATATCATCGAAGATATTATCGAGCTCGTCGATCGTTCTTTCTCCTCCCTCCTCCCCCTTCCCTCCTAAAAGAAAAAAACAAAAAAATGTACGACGTGAATGCGATATATAAACTTTGCGAAGACTTTCGCAAGAAAAAGTGTGTAATTTGTACGTTTCATTATATCGATCAATAGGAAAGATCGTCTTCGATTCGAACGACGGACGGATAATTTATCCCTTCTCTTTAGAAATAATAATAATAATAATAAAAAAAAAAAAAAAAAAAAAAAGATCAACGAGAAATCTTCGAAACAAACGTTTCAAAACAAGCGCAAACTTTTGTTCTTCGCCCTTCGCTTGTTTGCCAACCGTTAATTGGCCGATTGGTTAATTGACATCCGTGTCATCGAACATCGGTAAAGCGTGTTAAATTAATTAAATTCTTCCTCCTCATATTTGTCTTCCTTCGCAACAACAACAACCACCACCACCACCACTACCACCACCACCACCGTTACATTGACCGCGAAGGAAATTATCGTTTCATCGTCGTATCGGGCTCCAACTCCACTTTACGACCTCTTTTTTTTTTTTTTTTGGGGTTGAGAATCGAAAACCGATCGACCGATCGACGAACCTATAAGTTGTCTCGAGAGAGAGAGAAAGAGAGAAAGCACGCGCGTACACGTGTGCGTATAAAAGTGTGTGTACCCGGTTCACGAAGTGTTCTTTTCTTCTCTTTTTTTTTTTTTCTT
>NW_025222452.1:1619922-1622299 GCF_014066325.1 Apis laboriosa
TTTTTTTTTTTTTTTTTTTTTTCTTCTTCCTCTCTTTACGGAGCGGTGTCGCGGCGATGAATTGGGGGCAGGCCTAAACTCGCTTTTTCTTTTTACCAATTGCAGATGGGACGAGGGAGAGCAAAGCGTTCGAGGAGAGCACCGATCTCCCGGTTCAAGCGTGGAAGATCCAGGAGCAGGGGCTGTTACCGTTCGCCGAGCTCAAGATACCGAAGGCGTGCAACTACGTAGGGAAGAAGCCGCCGGGACAGTTCGGGTGCAGCAGATGCGGAAGATCGTATATGAGGAAGGACTCGTTGCAGAGACACGTCCACTGGGAGTGCGGGAAGGAGCCACAGTTTCAATGCCCATTCTGCCCCCAACGGTGCAAGCGGAAAGCCCATTGGCTCCGACACATCCGCCGCCAACACTTGGACAAAATCGGGGACATGGAGGCTTACCTGCTCGCGTACACGCCGAAGCTCGAGATAGATTAAAATGAGAGAAAGAAAGAATCGTTTCACGCTCGATATTATATTTCAAAACGACAGAAAATTTCGAACCGCGACAGAAAATATTTTTCTTACACGATTTACGCACCGATCGTCGCCTCATTTCACGTCGGAGACGATCCGATTTTTGCGAATCGAATTTTGCGATTATTTACTTTTCTTTTTTTTTTTTTTTTTTTTTTTTCACCACCATCATCTCCCTCTCCCCTTCTGCCATTTTTTTTCTTTTTGTTGGAAATTTTAACGAATTGTTTGTTGCGTGCAACTGGTAATAGTCGAATTTTGCGTTGTTTATTCCTTCCTCCCCTCCTTTTTTTATTTTTATTATTATTATTAATATTATTATTATTATTATTATTATTATTATTATTAATATTAATATTATTATTATTATTATTGTACGAAAATGTTAAGAAAACCGATAAGAAGAAAGGGCAGCTTCGACAGGGATTCATCAGTAAATACCCATCGAGTGATCTGAGTCGTTTAGAGATTATTTTTTTTTTTTTTCAGAACTGATTTATGATATAGAAGTATCGAATGCGTTTTAGTATCGTGATATATATATATTTTTCCTGTGTTTTTTTTTTTTAATGATTTTTTTTATTATATCATATACATATATATATATATTAATTGGAAAAGGATTGAAACGAATGAAATTTCGATTTTTAATCAGATTGCAGGAAATGATATGGAAATAGGTTTGCAATGGAATTAAGCAAAGGTGTTTTTTTTTTTTTTTTTTTTTTTTTTGAAAAGTGTAAAATCGAGTAATCGTAATCGTGAATCTTGTACTTCGAAGTTTAACAACACGACTGATAATTTATTTATAAATATGTAACATAGAATTTATTTAGTTAGTTTTTTGCGCTTTTTTTTTTCTTTTTATACGTTTTGCGATCTTTTACTTTCCTTCCACCCCCCCCCCCCCCTCTGCGATGAAATTTCGAACAATTGTACATTTTTCTAAAGCGAAGAGAAAAAAAAACTCCGTCGATCGTATCCAATTGTACTTCATCCAGTGCCTTAACGAGATAGTTATAAATTCGTCACCGAGACAATAAAGTTTGCGAGTTTTCTAAAAAAAAAAAAAAAAAAAAAAAANGAAGAAGAAGAAGAAAAAGAAGAAGAAGAAGAAGAGGAAGAACAAGAGGAAGAAAAAGAAGAAGAAAAAAGGAAACAAAAAAAAGAACAATTACGAGCGGAAACAAAAAGTATACACACACGCATACACACATACGTACATACATACATATACAAGAAGGAATTAGCCTTAAAAAAAAAAAAAAAAAAAACAAAGAACTTGATTTAGATCCTAAAACGATAAGTAAGACTATTTTCTATGTTAAGCGTGTTAGGAGGATAAACGAACGATGAATAGGTTCGTATGCGAACTTTCCACTTAAGACTGATCCGTATTTAAAAAAAAAAAAAAAAAAACGCGATAAATCTACGATTCGCATTCAGTGTTGCATTATGATTTTGCGACTAGTATTAACGTTCTAACTAAGCGAGTCCAAATCGTATTTCGTACGTTTGATTAAATAAATGTGTCGAAAAAACGAAAAGTATCAGAAACGTCATCCAAACATACATATATATATATCTAATACCTTTGCCAATTACACGCGTTGATTTTTACAATTCTTTTTCTTTTTTTTATTTTTTTTAATATATATATGTATATATTATATACATATATGTGTATATAATATATTTGTTTCCATTCAACGATCGAGTACCGCCGCAAAATTGATCCTTCCGTGAATAGCAAATTAATCCGTAATTCGTAAACTTATATTTCAACTTGACGAAATATCAACGGTTTCAAGCGATACACATCTGATCTTTCATAATTTTTTTTTTTTTTTTTTTTTTTTTTT
>NW_025222452.1:1622443-1635653 GCF_014066325.1 Apis laboriosa
TCTCTCTCTCTCTCTCTCTCTTTCTTTCTTTTTTCTCTCTTTGTCTCTTTGACTCTCTTCGTTTCCTTTCCATCTCTGAATCATTTTTTTTTTTTTTTCTATGATGATCAGAAATTACATTGTACATTGTTGTAGAAAGTAAACAATCGCATCGGTGTACTCGTGTTTCATCCAATTGTGGGGGAAAATAGAGTCGGAAAACGGACGATGACGAGGAGAAAGAAATGAAAAAAAGAGAAAAAAAAAAAAGAGAGAGAAAGAGAAATGAAAATTTCTCCTGTATTTGAATCCCCACGGTTCGGACGAAAATACCACCGACCATCGTTGCGATCCCCTCCCCTTCTTCTTCGTTTCTTTCTTTCCGGACGCGTTTCCATCGCAATTGCATCTCTCTCTCTATTGAAATTTTTTTTTTTTGACCTCTCTCTTCTCTCCTTCTCTCGTCGATATATTAGGGGAGTAGCATGTGCACTAACTCTTCTCTCGAAAACTTGTACATAGAAACACGTCTTTTTTATCGCTTGTGCGTCGAAAGGAACAGACACCGCCATATAGAAGAGAGAGAAAAAAAAAAGAAAAGTGTGGATCATACGCTCTATGATTGTGTTATTTTTTTTCTCTCTCTTCTTTCCTTTTTTTTTATTTTTCTTTTTTTCTTTTCTCGAAAATAAATCGAAGAAATAAGAATAATATATATATATGTATATATATGTATAATATACATATACATATACATATATATATATATATATATAATTCTGTTTCTTTCGTCACGCACAAATACCGCTCCTTCTTCGTATGCGAAATTCATAGCTAGCTGCTTGGGGCTCGAACGTAGGGATACGAGACAAACGTGCATTATTATTCTCTCCTCCCTTGACAATATATAATATAATCCAATACGATCCATTTCGATCGCGTGGAGTGGTGGTCGAGCTCGAGAACGAATCGTGTACCGATCGAGGCAGCCGAAATAATACTATATACCGATCGGGTCGAACGATTCCTTCACGAATCTTCGTCGAACAAAACGCGATCGCTTTTCAGGAAACCGGCGAAAATGATCTTTCGCTTCGAACAGCTGGTAATTTTTCAATTTTTCTCTTTTTAAATTTTAGTCGGACAGAGGGAAAGAGGGAAAGAAAAAATAAAAAAAAAAGAGATCAGAGAAATGCAAAAGAAGAGAAAGCGAATAGAAGATACGATCTTTATCCAATATATATATATATATATATATATATATATACATATATACATATATATATATATATATACATATATCGCTGTTCGTCAGCTGAAGACCGCTTTCGCACGCGCTTAGGCATAGCACAGCCTAAGATCACAGTTCGAAACGATCGCGTTCTCGATCGGCTTTGTGTCGATGGCCAGCGTTTAAGCTTAACAACCGCAAGAGTCGCGCATTGCGATTGATATACAATATATATATATATCGACAAAACAGTAACGGAGAGGCCGATCGACGCTCGGTCGATCCATCTCCGTGAGAACGGACGAACACGCACGAGCGAGCGAATGAAAATCGAACGATCGCATCCCAGGATTATATATATATATATACACACAAAGAGAGAGAAAAAAAAAAAAATAAAAAAAAAAAAAAAAAAAAGACCGTCCAACTATCGATTCACGGTCCCAAGTGAACAGCATAAACTAATAAAGTCGTGAATCATGTGTTCCAGCCGAAGACCTAAGCATCACCGGGCTAAAGTGGGCGGCTGCCTGGCAAAGATGGAGCGTTCCTTCGATCATGTGGCGGTCGGGCGGCGGATTGGGCAAAGGGCTCGGTTCCAGCTCCTCGAATCCCGAGGGTTTCAATTGTCCGGCGTGCGGAAGGGTGTACAAGCTGAAGAGTAGCCTGAGAAATCATCAGAAGTGGGAGTGCGGGAAGGAGCCCCAATTCCAATGCCCTCACTGTGTGTACAGGGCGAAGCAGAAGATGCACATCGCGCGGCATATGGAACGGATGCACAAAGAGAAGATATACAAGCAGGAGCTCGTTTAACGAGGAGGCTTGGTGAACGCGGAGAGTGACCGTCGACGTCGTCGCCCGGGCGCGAAAGAGGGGCCGAATCGATACGATCCACCCACGTTTGCGTTTTTTTTTCTAATCGACCATGTGCATTTATCCCGTCTTCTTTCGCGCTTGGTTGACGTTCCAACAACGATCGTAGAGACAGGGAAGGGGGGGGGGTGAGAGAAAGAGAGAGAAAGAGAAAGAGATGGAACACTTATATACACACTCACGTACACGTAGAGACACGAACACACAATGGGAGAGAGGGAGAGAATGCGAGGTAAAGAGTGGTAGAATACGGTAGAAAAGCGGCAAAGGAGGAGAAGACGCGTGTAGAAACGATCGAGGAACGACGAAGAATGGACGACGAGAAAGAAAAGAGAAGAGATGGAACGAGGCTAAATTCGGCAAGGATCCAGAACGAACGAACGAACGATCGATCGATCGAGAGCGGTGAGACCGAAAGACGACGCGGCTGGTTGATTTATCGCGGAAACTCCGCGATATCCTCCGATATTATATATCACTCGGTTATTTACTGCCGATCCTCCTTATCTCGATTTTCGATTCTATTTTTTTTAACGTTTTCTAAGGTTTATTATTATTAATTATTATTAATTGATTAATATTAATTAATTGATTAATCGATCGATTAATGTTATTATAATTTTTATTTTTTTTTTTTTTTCGCGTAACGAGATGCACCGCGATTAAACGAGAGACCGCGTCAATCTCCCGCTCGGGGCGCTGCCTTTGCAAGGCAATCGTCGTCCGCTCGAATCCACCGTGAGAAAATGTTAGAACGTTCCTCCTCGATTGAGGCGATTGTACGCAACGCTCTTTTCGCGTTAATGGTGTTCGCATTCGTTCGAATACAACGCCGAAAAGCGAATCGAGATTTCGTACGATCGGCCGTCGATCGACGAAATAATTCATCGTATCGTGTACAGATCGAGTCGTTGGAGACACTGTATCCCGATGAATCGGCCGACTTTTATCTATCTCGATATGAAGACGAACGACGAGGCACGCGTATATATTTAATTAACTTAAATTTACCAACACAAATCTCTATTCGATCGATCGTCAGGCACTACAGTGTTTTTACCGATCACCGTACACAATTTCAACACGTGTTTCCATGGATCCTAGAAGCTAGCCAATACAGTTTCGAAGAAAGAATCGAGGCGAACAAAAATCACGATATCCTTTCGAAGTTTTAGAGTCGTCCGCTAGAGAACAGCCCGCCCCGAGTCGGATTAAGACCGTCCGGTAAACCGGAGCTCTTCCATAGCAACCATTCTGGTCACACTGGTTCCATATTTTTAAACGGGCTATGCCGTGCGCGTGTGGCTCACCGGGGACGCAAAAAGAGAAAGAAAGAGAGAGAAAAAAAGAATACAAAAAAAAAAAGAAAAAAGAGGGAAAAAAGGAAAAAGAGAAAAGAGAAAAATCCACTTTCGAAATTTCACGTCACAAATTTTTTTTTTCTTTAAAACTCATGCGGTATCGCGGTATCGAACCGATTCTCGTGCTTCCTGTATCAAAGGTTAGGATTCAAACACGGATACACCAAACTTGTTCTTTAAGCGCTAAGTTCACTCGAATCGAGAGAAGATTACATTTCGTCGCGTTCAACGAATCGCATGAAAACTCACACACCACACGACACGCGACGTTCCCATTTTACACGCGGTCCGCGAATGGGTTGGACACCCATTGTCATTTCCGACTCGCCTTTTCGAGAAAGGCAGCCATTTTACGATATCCCTTCGTCGCTGCTGCCGCCAAGCGGCCAACTAGAGAGGGTACAGTATTAAGCACCGATTCGGTATCATTTGTAAGACCGAATCGTCTTTTGCTTCTCACTAATGCTTCCTTCCATACGCAGAACTCTAAAGTAATACACATACATATACACACACATTATATCCACGATATGTATAATTACGAACATACGTACTATACATGTACACGCAACCCCATAAGACTAATTGGTAGCGCTCACGCGCGCTATACAGGCGTACACACACTGATTAGACGTATATTTTTTTAAGTTCAGCGGGATATTCCTATAGCATTGTGATCGTCAGACTGCCAGATACACGAACCTAGTAGATTCCTATACGATGCATTTAAGTATATACATATATTTATATTATATAACGCGTAATAATTATTGCTTTTTAATTAAGTGATTGCTCGAGTTAAGATCATCCTCGTACGATATTTTTTTAATGCACTGCCGATAAGCCTAGAAGCACGTCAACCGGCTCGATACAACGATCCTTCAAAGTGTCACGGAACCAAAATGGCCGAGCGCGGGAACAAAATGGCGGTCCGCTTTCCGTTCTTCCCCATCATCCAGCCTTTCGTACAACGTTCTTCCACATCATAGATATCGTAATCGCGATTTTTTTTTTTTTTTTATTCATCAATCGTATATACTACTTTCTCACCTTCGTCGTTATTGTTCCTGGAACAGTTGATTCGTTCGATTATTCTCAGCCACAAATAGCGTTCGGTACCTGAATCTCAACTTCGAAGCAAATTCGAAGGATTATTCGAATTTGAGTCGCTTCGAACGTGATTAGAACTTGCAAATTTTAAAAGTATTGATAAATATTTGTTATTGAATCTTGACAGGTCTCGAATGTTTGAATTTATAAAGTTTTTGTCCAATTATATGGCACATATATTCAATTCTGATTATATGAATCATTCGCGATCATTCGAATTCCAGATACTCCGATATTTTTCTCAAATAATAATTTAATTACTATCAAAATTTGAAGATCTATAAATCCTATCGCGATTCAACATTCAAGACCTTCAAAGGATTCAACGATATTAAAAAAAAGTCGAATTACATTCGAAACGACGCAAATTCGTTGCCACTTGTATCCGCAACAGATTCGAAGTTTTCCAATATCGCGGACTAGGATGATGGTGGATCAAAGATCCGTGCTCGGCAAAAAAAAAAAAAGAAAAAAAAAAAAAGAAATACCTGGCATCGAGTCCCGTATTCCTACGCCAAATACGCGCGTCACGGCTGCCCGACTTTCCATACTGTAGACAATATTTATGAGACAAGCTAAACTAAACTAAACTATATTATGCTATACTATACTATACAATACTATACTATACTCGTAATTCATATTATACAGTGTAAGTAAGCGCAACGTCTGACGCGAACGAGAAAGCGGTAGGTTTAATTCTATAATATTATTATAATTATTTTTTTTTTTTTTTTTTTCTGTCGTTGACTGCATTCTCTCCGCGTTTTCCTAGGACGAGTTCTCGATCGTATCATCGGTCGCGCACACCATCCCACTCGATCGCGAAGATCCTCGATCCTCGTATCCAGAATATATATACACACACAAACACACACACACACACACTTGTGTATACATTTTACACAATCTTAATCCGATTGACAATAGCCCCGACAATAGCGCTTTAAAGGGAGAGAATCGTCTAGATCGACGATTTCGAAAACGATCCCTTCGACCGCTTTCGAATAAAGCGAAACGAAGCAGGCCAGGATCGACCGTTTCTCCACACGAGTGCAATAACTAGCCATTCTCCATTATATCCTTTCGACCCGTACACAGTTTTTTTTCTCTCACTTTGCCCGGTCACATTTCTCTGTTTACGTTATTCGATCGGTCGAGAACTCGTTCGTAGACGCGTGTAACCGTGCATTGAGCGAACAAACGAGCGAGAAACGACGAGGACAACGAGAAAGAAAGAGAAAGGATGATGATCAGGGAGAGGGATCGAGGGAGAACGAAGATGCTCGCGCTCGCGTGGAGCGTGAGCAAGCGCAAAAACATTATTTTGACGAAATAATCGAGAAAGAATTATCCAAATGATACACCAGGAGTGTAGTGTAATAAGGGCTTGGAGATGTAGATGTAGTTACTGCGACGACGGCGGGAAGACGGTAAGAAAAATAGCGTTAACGATTAAAAAAAAAAAAAAAAAATATGGATCGTCTCTGATGCATAGTTACTGAATAATATTAATCGATAATATACTACTGCCTCGCGAGGCCTTGATGCGTGACGGCGGTCGAGAAGAAGAAAGAGAGAGAAAGAGAGAGAGAGAGAGAGAGAAAAGGGGGAAAAAAAGGAAAGAAAGAAAGAAAGAAAGAGAGAAGGAAATTTGATAAAAATCGAACGAGATCAGAGCTGGTATCGAAAAAAAAAAAAAAGAGAAAAAAAACGTTCGCGGGAATAATTATTATTATTATTATTATTATTGTTAGGGGATGTAATGCTTGAAAATCGTATTAAGAGCGGTGATTTCGAAGGTCGACGAGCCACGACGACCGACCGCCGTCATCGACGGAGATTACTAGATTATTAGGCACGTAAGAAGTACTATTAGGTAGATTACGTAGGATTTAATGACTTCTTTCTTTTTTTTTTTTTTTTTTTTTTTATATATATATATATATAAATATATAAATATTATATATATTATCTAAGCAGAGAAGAAAAGAAACGAGAAGAGACGCCTTAGCGTTCTCCTTTAGCGCGAGAATCTGTGCTCGGCCAAGCCGGAGATAATTAATAATTAAAAAGAGATAAATGGAGTGATGATTCTCGGAGAGAATCCGCGTTTATATTGGGCGATATTTTGGTCGATATGGTTGATCGATCTTAAGATATCGAATTTATATTATTGGAATTAGAATTTCTTTTTTTTTTTCTTATTCCTTACGTTATGTGATCTTTAATCGAGAAAAAATGATCTTTCGAAAAGTTCGAAATATTTTTGAAATAGATAAAATATTTCCCGAGAATAATATGCGGAAACAAGAGTTAATTTCTTGAAGGATGATTTTATTGAGATTATTATTATTATTATTTTTTTTTATATATATATATATATCTTTTAATAAATTTAATTTCTTTATTAAAGAATTAAAGAAATTAAAGAATCGTTACTTATCTTATATAGCGATATTTAATAATAGAGACAACGTTGTATTTGTATTTTTATTTAAATTATGAAAAGTTTACGTATATCCTTCAAGGATAGATAAAACTATTGGTCGACGAAGTCACAATTGTTTGAAAAAAAAAAAAAAAAAAAAATACTGTAATTTTGAATTTCGGAATTCGATCGATTCGATAATAACCGATCAAAGGATGCCCAATGGAAACGCGTCATTAACTGAGCAAAACGAGTGGAAACAGAGAGCGAAAGAGAGTGTATGCGTCTGCGTGAAAGGGTAATTTCGAGTGGAAACGAGTTCGAAAGAGTTAGGTAGTCGTGATAAGGGGAAAAAAAAAAAAAAAGAAAAAGAAAAAAAAAAGAGAAAAAAAGAAGAAACGTTTGGCGCGAGAGAAAAGAAAAGGCGATAAACGAAAATCGTTGAGCGGATTACACACGATCCGGGATCGACTTCGTCGAGATCCATTCGCAAGGATATGTATCAAGCTTTCGTGCTTTCTTTCTTTAATTTATCCAATCTTTTTTGACAGTAGTCGATCATTCAATAACCTATCGAAGGTTTTTCTTCTTCCCTCGTCAATCGAGAAGTCAGTTCAGTCTGTTCATCGATTTGTTTCTTCAATTGCGATTGGCTATTCGTTCCCAATCTGTACTCTCCTTGGTTAAAATGTCTCATCTCGCGTGTTATTTTAAACACGTATGCGAAGCTAGTTGAAGAAAATAAAATTCACAAAGAGATAATTTCTTTTAAAGGAATAAATTAGATCTGGTATTTCTTAAAAAACGCGCTTTTTAATCTTGGTTTAAAAGTCAAAGGATATACATGGAACTGAAGATATTTTAATGTATCTTTTAAAAATGGAAGTAACAAATTCAGGACATTTTAATCAAAGAGGTCTGAGGATTGAACGCAAATTTGAGGATACTTTACGGATTAAAATTCGTCTTCGTGAGTTAGGGAATAATTTGTTCAGAGGTTAAAATTTCGATTACCACTATCTTACATTTTTTTTTATCGATTTTTCCTTTATATATCACTCGTTTATCATTTCCAATACTAATTTCTAGATCTTCGATTGCATAACGTAAATCTGAAAGCTCTCGCTTAGCTTTTTCTCAGAAAGTTAATCGATCGATCAAGCTCAACGACGATGGCGAGATAATCTGATGGGACGTGTGAAAAAAGAAGAAATGAATACGGCATACATAAAATTTTGTACAATTGTAAAATTGTAGGTGAAACAACATGTGCCTTTGTAGCGTTCGACGAGAGAAAGAAACGCGAATATAAAGATATTCTTGCGAATATTGAAGAAAAAAAGAAAAAAAAAAAAAAAGAAGAAAAGAAAAAAAAACGAAAAATTTATCGGGCGCAATTTTCTTCCGCGGTTGAAATTTATGCAGGGATCGTTTTGCTTGATTGCTGAAAGCGTTGATATTTTTTAACTGACGAACAAGAGAAGGGGAAATAACGTTAGGAAACGGGACGATGAAGGGAACAAAGGTAAAGAGAGAGAGAGAGAGAGAAAAAACTAGGAACGATGGATGATCGTTCGAAAAAATTCCGAGGATTGCCGTCGATTTCGAAAAATGTAAGAGAAGGAAAAAAGAAAAAAAAATTTTAAAAAGTATATATGTATGTATATATATACATAATTATGTAAAGAAATCGCGATTAAAAAGAGGGGAAAGAAGAGTTATAGAATTTTTTAGGTAAATAAAAAAGAGACATTACACGTTGTACACGAAAACAAAATGTGCATGAACAACACACACGTATACACAAACACGCGAATATACGCGAAGGAAGTTTTTCGTAAAGAAAAAAAAAAAAAAAAAAAAAAAAAGAAAAATTGGATTAGGTTCTTTACGAGCGTGTAATCCCTCGTGCTAATTAATTACCGCTTTTAATCAGATTTAACTCGAATCTTTATGCATTGTAATTGGGCTTATTGTAATCATTTACTTATTTTTTTTTTTATCTTTCTTTTTATAATTAGGTAATTTTTTTTTTTCCATTACGAATATTGGCTAATCGCGTCGAGCAAAGGTAGATTTCCTTGAATTTTTCTTTATTTTGGGTGTCGGTTTGGGATTGGGAACGCTCTAACCGAAGGTAAATTTAAAAATAATTTTAAAAAGTAATAATAATAATAATAATGATAATGATGCTATCGTAATGCATTGCAATTATCGAGATGGCATTTCTTTAAAAGGAACGGCGACGAAGCAGATATAAATAAGTTCTTTTTTTTTTTTTTTTTTTTTTTTTTTTTTTTTATTAATTTATTCGGCCTTTTTGACCCGGCAGAAATTTTGTGATCGTCAATGTTTCGGAAAATGTTAAGCAAGTGGAAGAAAGTACAGTCACTTAAAAGAATCTTTGTTAATTTTTTATCGAAACAATTGTTTTTTGAATTAATTCTTATCGAAAGAATATTAATTCTTAGCTTTTCGAATCGCAATCAATAAAAAAAAGAAAAAAAAATGATTCAATAACAAATTATCATAATTTAGAAAATCGACCAAAATAGTATCTCTCTAACTTATTAGAATTTCATACGAATGAAAATATATTATAATAAATTAATAATGATACATTGATTCGAAGGAAGATTTTATTAAGTGACTATATATGGATAGAGTACGATTGTTTAAAAAAGTAAATGGCTCGGTTTATCAATAATTGTTGAGATTTGAAAGTATTTTTATATTATATCGAGGATATAAGAGATTCAGTATCGTTATAAGGAAGACAGAGAAAAAGATATTTTGATATTTTTCATTTTGTATTTCACATTTTGGCATTGAAATGCATCCAGAGCGGAGGACAGATTCTAGTGTTTTTACCACGGATCATCATCGGTAATTTTCGACTCGTCCGGGGGAATTTCGATAATAATTACGTAGCTCGCGATTAGATCGCGATTTACGCGCCCAGTGTGATACTTCTAACGACGAACGTTTAACGTTTAAGGTCCGACGAGAAACTTCACTTGCTTGCCTTGAATTTTTTTTTTTTTTTTTTCTTTAATTTAATTCGAAATTTCCTTAGTACGATCGAACAGTTATTATTAGGATTTATATATTTTCTTTTTTTTTCTTTTGTTTTTTTGAGAAAAGTTTATTTATTAGGAAGATAGTTTGAACGCGATTAAGAGATTTCTCGATTATTCGAAATTTATGTATTAATATAATTATGTATAATTACGTATAACATAGGAATAGAAAGAGAGTAGAAAATAGGAGAAGGGAAAAAGATATTATATTTTATAAACCTTTATCACTCGTTAGAAAGTTTTTTAAACATTTTGAGTGCTAAATGAGTAAAAAGTGTGGTTTCTCAAACGGCCGGATTATTTTCTTTTATTTCGCGGCACTTGTCGGGAGGAAGAAGCTTATATAACGTATGATTAGAAACGATTCCGGCGAACGTAGTAGTAGCATGGGAAATTGAATTCGTGTGTTAATACGAATGTAGAGCGATATGACGTAGGGCGATTCGCGAAAAGCGGGACAAATAAATGCCATCCAGGAATTTAGAAAGTAACAGCGCTTTATTTTTTGTATGATAAATATATATTATATTTCTATTCTATTATACCTTGGACAAAGGAAAAAGAAAAGGAAAAAAAAGAAAAAGAAAAAGAAAAAGAAATTTCCGAAAGATAAGATTTTCGATTGCAGAGCAATTTCGCTTTTTTAAAAGACCGGTTAGAACCGAGACACGTAGGGAAGTGAAACGCGTAAACGCGAGAAAGTGCGAGCGAATTAATCGAATGAGTATATACGGTAGACAGATAGATTAGGTTAGAAACGAAAAGAGAGATTGAGAGGAATAGAGTGAGAAAGGGGTGAATGTGTGTATGCGTCGTGTATTTGCCGCGTATGTGTGCGTGTATGTGCGTGAATGAAAGAGGAAGAAAAGAGAGAAGAAAAGCAAGAGGGAGCGAGCGAGCGAGCGAGCGAGAGAGAGAGAGAGAGAGAAAGAGAGAGAGAGAGAAAGAGAGAGAGAGAGAGAGAAAGCCCACGAAATTTGCCTTTTCGATCTGGCGACGCCCCGTTGAAAACTTTTTAACTTTCGTTTCCACTTGGGCGAAATACATATATTATATATATATAATATTATATATTATATATTATATATATAAATATATCTGTCTAAATTCGTGTGAACATTCTTCGGCCGTACTAGTTTCGACGAATCGGTTGCTCTTGTTACGCGTGACGCGTATCAATTTACCAATATACTGTGCACGAGAGAAAGTGCGAGAGAGAAGGATATGGATAAGAGAAGGAAGGTATTGATGACGGAACGAGGTATCGCGTTCTATCGTGTATAGTGAAGAAGTAAGAATGATAAAAGATATTACTCATTTAGGTTACTCATTTTTTTAGTGAAGATAAGAAGGCTAAAAAAAAGGCTATAAAAGATCGGTAAAAAAAGAAACGATTTTCAATCGTGTCTCCAAAAAGATGAAAATTGCGTTTATATGTTAAGAAAATTTAAAAAGAAGAAAAATTATTATAGAAAAAGAAATACTTATGGACAGGCAACGTCGAAAAACTTGCGCAAACTCGGAACACTCGGGTCGAAAGAGAAACGAGCCGAGAACGAAAACGTTGGAGAGCGCTTTCTGTGTGACAGAATCGCTAGAGGACGCGTTTGAGTTCTCTTCTAAAAATGAAATCGCATCGCGATATTTGTACCTTAAATCGTTAATTACCCGGTGTTTTCCGAGTCTAATCTCGAATGCTCCCAAAAAGAAAAAAAACGAAAAAAAAAAAATAATATTATATTTGGCTCTCGACTCGAGTTAAAATACTTATAATATAATATAATATGTAGATATAGCCTATATATATATATATATATACATATACATATTGCGATAGAACGCGAACATGATAAATAAGCGGGGGCGAACAACGCGTTTACTGTCGGAAGGGAAACAAAGAGAGGGGGATGGTACACTATCATTCCTCTTAACTCAAGATAAATCGTACTAGAATGTATTTAACAAATGTCGTACTATCAATCAATCGTACTAATAAGCAAAAAATTTTGAACAAGCAGTCAGGTACTGCGAAAATGCACTTCGTTCACGTTACACTCGTCGTTCAGGAAACGTTTATCGAGTTCTTTTTTTTTCTTTTTTTTTTTATTATTTTTTATTTTTATTTTTTTTTATTTTTATTTTTTTTTTTTTTTTTACGAAAATCACCGTAACTATTTCTTTCTTGGCGTGGACCATACACGGTCTTGTGATAGAAATGATGAGAAAAAGAAAAGAAAAATTAGCCGACAGTTTTCCCAGATACTTTTTTTTTTTTTGCGCAACGTGTGTTCGCGAAAAAAAAACTCGTCTAAGAGAGAAAAGAGATGCTGGAGGGAAACGAAAAGAGAGAATAAGAGAAAGAGAGAAAAAGAGGGCGTAACGAGAGCGAAGCGTCACGAAAAGCGTCACGAGACAAGATAATACCGAGAGAAGTATAGCTTTTGAATACCGAGAGAGCCTTGTGTTAAGTGCCTTCAAGTAAAACACTTAGATTTTAGGATAGACGAAGGAGAGGAAAAAAAAAAAAAGAAAAAAGAAAAAAGAAAAAAAAAGAAAAAGAAAAAAAAGAAATCAAGAGGCGCTGGGCGCATCCAGCTGTGAACGAATTTCTACGGTATTATCGGCCGAGTGTCACCGTTTACAGAGAGAAACTTAATCGTCGCTTAATTTCGATGAATTCCTATTCTCCTTTATCCTATCCTTTCTACTTTCGAAGAAAGTAGAAGCACGATAATTCAAACGATTTAAATTGTCGCTGGATATTTGATTTTTCGCGAATAAAGGATAGGGGAAGGAGAAAGTTATCCAGCGGAAATTAGAGCGATCGATATCGATGTATCAATTTACGATGGTGGCACTCGCCGAACATCTTGAGACCAGTGATATTTTTTTAGAAATTATTTATTTACGCCGAAGAAAAAACAGAATTTAAATCTCGATCACTCGCCTTTATACTGCCAATGTATCCGCTAAGACGTACTCATCTTCGTTGTCGATCCATATTATATACATAGTGACTCCACCATCCCCTGCGCGTTTACATACATACATACATATTTTGTTCCTTTTTGTCCACGATTTTCCTAAAACAACCAACTGCAATGTGATTCCCGATATGTGTTTTCTTTTTTTTTTTTTTTTTTTT
>NW_025222452.1:1635771-1639904 GCF_014066325.1 Apis laboriosa
TTTTTTTTTTTTTTTTTTTTTTTTTTTTAAGTAACGAGTATTACCGATACTCGCGTTCCTTTACAATGACTACTTTTTTTTTTTTTTCGTTCGTTCGCGTTTAATTAAACAGTACAATTATCTGTAACGAATAAATAGCGAATTTACCGCGCGTGGCACGAGGCCGCGACGTAAACGAATCGAGATCGAGACATCCCTTGGCCAACGGTAACGGTTGTCCCACTTCCGGAACAACTTCCGGTGCGCGACATTAACGCGAGAGTGATCTTGATTCCACGTGGCACGAATTACGTCCATCGATAATCCATCGAAACAAAAAAAAAAATGTTTGTCCAATACTGGAATATAAAAGTATTATATCGCGGTGTCTCGAATTAAATTTCACTATTGGCGCTACCAAGGGAATCTCGCGCTCGATCCTTAACTACGATATTCTTATAATTAGTACAAGCACCGCTGCTGAATTGTATGAGGAGGAAGAGAAAGAGTATGCGTATGTGTGTGCCTTTACGTGTGTGCCGTACGTGTGTAGAGAGACAGAATGGAAGAGAGAAAGAGAGAAAGAGAGAGAGAAAGAGAGAGAGAGAGAGAGAGAGCGAGCGAAAGTAACCGATTTAATATCAGAGAGAAAGGGAAGAGTCGAGAGCGAACGAGTAAAAGTACGAGAAAGTGTACGAGTGTACGTATGCGTGTATACCGTGTGTGTATGCGAGAGAGAGAGAAAGAACAGAGAGCACGTAAAAAAAATAAAAGAAAAGAAAAAAAAAAAAGAGTAACGCAACTACAACTTCCGCTCAGCGCCTCGAACGCAAAACATATTTGTAATCGTAATTTCTTTGTCGCCATGTATTTGCCAACGAACGATGATTTATTATTACATTTTTGTCTCCATTTTATATTAATATTATTTAGAGAGCAATAATTATTAACGATTACGCTATGATGATAACGATATTCTTTCTTTCTAGATAATTTTTTTTTGCTTGTTCTCTTGCGACGAATCCACACATGCATGTAACGAAAGTAAAACGCACGCCGACGCACCACCGTTTTCCGAGGGGTGGCGCGGCACACGAGCAATCGAATTGTGCGCTCGATTATCGAGATCCGAAGAAAGATCGATCGCGGACAATGTGGCAAACCTCGCACCCTTGCCACAAGAGAAAGCGGGAAAAATCGGTTCGATTGATTGAGCGATTCGTCGTACGACCGGTTTTTCGTGTTTTCACGTACCGCGAATAAGAAGAAGCGTCGCTTGCTTGTGAAATTTTTATAGAACGATCGGTCGGCCGATTGGGCGGAATCGCGTCAGAACGGCGCGCCATCTTGTTTCGCCGCCAAATTCGAATCGTTCGCGTAACGGCGCGTATCGTACGCGATCCAGTGAAAGTAAAAATGGTGAAAACTCGCGCGACTCCATCCAGCTGGCCGATCGTTCGCGTCTTCTACATTTTCTTACACCACTACTGTGCTTCCTTTTCATTTTGTCTTTTTTTTTGTACACGTATCGTTTCGACTTTTCGAACATTCCAAAATGCTTGTTTCCCTCCTTTTTTTTTTTTTTTGTCAATTTGTAGAGAGCCTTGTATTCGATTTAGAGCAAAATAAAGTCTAGAAAGGCAAACCGCTTCCGAGTTCCATTTCTTGCTCTTCATTCATCGCTCCTGTTTATGGACATTCAGGACAACGGAGTTCGCCAATGAAAGAAAAATGGGGAAGAGAAAGTGGTAAGAGAATCTCGAATTTCCGCATACTGATTCAATATTGTTTTTTTCACAGGTGATGCTGATGGATCCAATCTCCAACGATCGTCGATCGAAGAGACACACTGCCCTCGTCTGGGAAGAAGAGGAGGCACGGGAAAAATCTTAACGAATATTTCTGACGAATCTGGCATTCTTTAAAATACCGGATATCAATTATTAATCGACACGTTGCTTGAGTTTCAGGGACGTTTCTTACTAACTCGAGCGAGCGCGAATTCAAAGGACGAAACACGAAGGCTACGGACACTACTACCACTACTACAAAGTGAACAAAACACGGAATAAACACGAAGGAAACGCATTGGAGGTACGAAAAGAAGACCGGTATCTTGGAGAAAGAAAACATTATCCCTATCTTTACTATTATCGAAAAATACGCGGCAGCGAAAGCGTATCGTGTCTTCGAGGGATTGAGAGATAATACGCGAGATCCTTAGGAGGGTCTTAGACCTTAACCTTAGTCCTTAGAGAAAGAAAAATCTAAGCTCGTTCCAAGTAACGGAAAGAAGATCCTCCTATAGGCGAATATAGCTAGCCGAGTAATCATACCCTTGATCCCCGATTCCCCATTGACATGCTCGTTGTTGCTAAGCTTGAAAACTTGAATGTTTTTTTCTTTTTTATCGCATGGCCCTCGCCGTTGTAAAGAGCAATTTCGTGCAACGAAATATAATACCAGTACCAGATACAGATAGCTTTGTAGAGCGACCAAAACACACGTGAAACTAATCGACCGTTCGAAACGTTTTGTTTCGATGGTTTCAGGTTTCTTCGCGAGCCTTGGCTGGAGCTCGGACGGGGCGAGGCGAATGTCACGCGTCACAGCCAATGAAGTTCCAGCACCGTTGACGCCTCAACGGCGGGCAAGGCTTCATTGTCCCTCCCGTCACGGAGGGAGAAACAACAACAACAACAACAATAACAACAACAACAACAACAGATCGATCGGCAGCGTGTCCGTGTCGGGGCTCGATCGTCGACACAATTGCTCGAGATGCGGGAAGAGCTACAAGAACGCTTACATATTGAAGAGGCACTTGTTGTACGAGTGCGGCAAAGCGCCCTCCTTCAATTGCCCCCATTGCACGTTTAGCTCCAAGTACGAGAGAAATTTGAAGGCGCATATTAATCACCGCCACGTGGCCTCGCAGTCGGCCGGTACCACGGTTAATCAGAGGGCCTGAACGAGGAGGATTCCTCGCGATACTCCCGAATCTGAATCGGGGGGGAGGGAGAGCGAGTGATAACTTTCGGATCGAAAAGTTCAAGTGTTTTTCTCGTTTTTTTTTTTTTTTTCTTTTCTTTCCATCGAAAGATCGTAATTTTTTTTAGATTTTTTTTTTTTTTATCTTTTTTTAATCTTGATTATCCGATTGGAAAATGTATATATATTTCGTTTGAAGTATTACTCGTACTGAAAATTGCTCGTGTAGTATTTTTGTAAGTCTTTGGGGAGAGGGAAGATTTGTTCTAAAGGAAAATAATGGATCGATGTTTCGATCAAGGATCGAGTGGCTAGTTTCATCGAAGGTTAAACGAGACGTTGATGTCGATCGAATCTCAGTTAAGCGATTAAAATTTGACCATTGACATAAGACCATTTCCATACATTCTTCGTATCGCTCAACCTCTGATGAAACAATCTTGAATGAAATATTGGAATTAATTTTTTCCTTTAGAAACAAATTCTGCAATTACTTGGCTATGAAAAGGCGTCAAGTTTCGATCAATTGATTCATTATTTCTTTTCTTTTCATTTCATATCAAACGATATATACGTACGTATATTTTTCATTTGTTGTTTCTAATCTTTCGTCATCTAAATGTGCTAAAATTTCAACGCATCATCCGAATGAAAATAACAAGCATGTGTTCCTGACGTAACCGAAAAAAAAGAAAGAGAGAAAAAAAAGGGGAGGGGGGAAAAGAAAAAGAAAAAAACAGCCGTAATACACGTGACAATACGTTTCCGTCATACAAACTCGGAAGAATTTGTTTTTGCTTTTGCTTCGTGCTCACGCGCCAACAAATGTAGTAATGGATATTAGGGTAAAAAGAAAAAGACGGTTTTTTCTCGCTGCTGTTTACATATAATAGGAAAAAAAAAAAAAAAAAAAAGAAAAGAAAAGAAAAAAAAAACAAAATTAGCGATCCGTCTTTTATCGTGTCACGAAGCCGTTGTTGGATCCCATTGTATAACCCATGTATAAAATGGAAGAAACATTGTTGAATAATATTTTAGGAGACTCGGGAAGACCGGTTAAAAGATTTCCGTGTAAAAGTCGCGTAATTTTTTTTCTTTTGTAGTTTGGAGGTTAGGTTAGAGACGAAATAATAGAGCGAAAAAAGGAAAAAAGAAAAAAAAAA
>NW_025222452.1:1641383-1652218 GCF_014066325.1 Apis laboriosa
TATATATATATAAATGGAGAGAAAAAAAGCGATGGCGCGTAATTCGATTCTTCCCAAGTAATTCGTTTACTCCCCAAGTAATTCGACTCGTCGAATAGAGTTGCGCGTAGAAAAATATTATTTTGGAAAAATAATACGCGCGTGCGAATACGTACTAAATCACACATTCCGTCTGTCGTCGAGGACAATACGGAATATCTCGAATTCTTACCATAATTTTGCGCGTAAAACAACTTTGAACGAATTTCGAGATCTAAACGAATCGAGAGAATCCTCGATCAAGGACCAAAGATTCGACGAAGAAATTAATTTCGAACAAGATTCTAGTCAAGTCGAAACTCGATGATGATTCGTTCACCGGCCAACCGCTACTCAGCGAAGAAGCGTATCGATAAAACGTTCTATAGAAACGTTGAATCTCGTATTTATCCTCTAAAGAAAAGGCGTAAACTTTGGCCAAACTTTTTACTCTCTCTCTCTCTCTCTCTCTCTCTCTCTCTCTTTCTCTCTCTTTATACTCTCCTCTTCGTTATTACTCTCTTTCCCGCGTGCATTTTTCTCGCGACCTGTGGTTCCAAGATCCTTAATCTTTTTGCCTGATCTCTCGTCTTTGAAACGACTTAAATCTTAAATCTTACTATTAAATAATATAGAAGATAGATGTAGATCATCGACGACGATCGTGATTCCTAGATCGTTCAATTTTTTCGTCGATTTGTCGTCGATCGTCGCTCCTTCCACTATACTCGTCCGTACGTTTTTTGTCCGAAATTACGAAATTACGAAGGTTTTCGGTCGAAATCGATTCCAATCCTCGCGAATCTTTCTATTCGAATGTTGGAAAGAAATCGACGAGGCGAATTTCCAACGAACGACAAAAACTGCGTGAAAAAAAAAAACGTCTCGGCTTCCACGCGCTCGTTCTTGTTCTCGGCTCTTGGTCTCGAATCTTGGCATCTTGAACGCTTCCATCCGGCGCAAAATTATTTGCGCCGAATCCGCACGGTTTATTGAATTTTTCAAATTGGGCGCGCCCTCTTCGCACCAGCGCCCCCTTCTTCCGTTTCATCGCAAGCTTCTTTGCGAACTTTTCCGGGTATTCGATGAAGTTTTTTTAACGCGCGCTCGCGTGCCCCGCGAGTCCGACATTATGTGCCTCAAAACACGAACGGAACGTTACGGTTTCCGGGTCGAGTAGAACGTTATTGTTCTTCTCTGTCGTGTGCGTTTTCGTATCCGAATATTACTAGTCCCCGCAAAAAATACGCGGAAACGTGGACGTATTATACTTTCGAATGAGATTGGTGATCGATCACAGAATACAAAGTTGATTAGCGTCACGACGATAGCAGATCTGGACTTTGAATATGGAATCTGAAATTTAGATATGTGATTCATAGATTCGAGAAGGGTAGTGTGTAATTTCGAAGTAACAGCTTCAAGAGATCATAGTCTCCTCTGTAGATCTGGATTGGAAAATTGTTTATCTTCGAAAGAGATTAAAAATTATCGTGGACGACATGATCTGCGTCATTTCGAATTTCATCATTTTGACGTTTATCATTTCGAGGAATATAATCGAAAATCTGCTGTTTCCGTTTGAAATATTCAAAGCCAAAGAAGTGAAATTATATTTTTAGAAAACGAAGCGTTTTAGCGTTTTACCAAAGATCAGACAAGGTACAGTGAGAAAGTTCGAAAAAAGAGATTCTTTTTCTTTGCTTTCTTCAATTCGACGAAATGGAATGCGTCTTCCAAAAAAAAATTAAATCGGGAAAATGATTATCGTTACGACGAATAAAACGAGACCTGTGTCTAACGTGATTAAAAAAAAAAGAAAGGAAAGAAAGAAAAAAGGAAGGAAAGAAAGAATTTGCTATATCTTTCGTTCGTCATTGAAATCTTTGCACGCATATTAAATACGAATATTAAAGCGTAATAGAAGCGCAAAGACTGATTAATAAACATCGTAGGAAGCGAGAAGTGTACATTTATAACGAACGTTTAACACGGTATATATAATCGTGTATCATATACACGCGCGCCCCTGTTTAAATACGACGCAATTTATAATGCGAAATAGCGTAGATCCGTTTCTGAATTTAAAATATATGATGATACAGGACCGTGTACAAAAGGGGAATCGAATGAAAAGATCGATTTTTAAATATGGTGCTGGGGAAAGGATATCGTCGGTTATATATTTCTCAAGATATACTATCGATGAAAAATCTCTTTCCGGATAGGCAAGGATACACTTCCGTTAATATTGCAACATTTGTGCCAATATATATATACAAACGAGGCTGATTACGCGATATTTTGATTTATCCGTCGATCCGCAGTGTCGGCGGATCACTCTGAGCGGAAATAGAATTATTTTTAAAAATAAACGTTACGCGTGCTATGTGCGATCAACACGTTTGGGACGATGTTACGTTCAACGATTGCATTAGTTTAACGTGGCTCTTCGATCGTTAAGTGAGCCACTAATTTTGATGGATCATCGCGAATCGAGAAAGAAAATTGATAACACGAGTATAGGAGATTTAAGTTTTTTGTTTGGATCGAATTTTTGACGATGAAAATTAATGATCGAGGACATAGTCCGGACGGTTGTAATGTAAATAGAACCGAATTTAGTAAACTTCCATCCTGGACGTGTTAATCGCGCATGCGCGCGATACATATGCGCAAATATCCGATATGTATAAGCCATGCCTGTAAACGCGATACACGCAGTAATCACGTAGAACGATTCGTGTAAATAAAATTTATGCGTGCATACGATGAAAAGAAAAATCAAATTACTCAGAAGCCAAATTGATTCGACTCTTCTTCTTTCAAGAAAAAAAATTTTTAAACATTGGAATATAAAATCATTAGCGGTTATTAATGTTCAACGAAGTAGCTTTCCTCGATGATGAGGGTTGGTCAATTTGGCTTTCATATGTGGCTGGAATATGATTTTTCGAGAGACAAGGGAGAGACAAGCGAGAATCAAGGAGAGACAGAAAATTGAAAGCTTAAATGCTATAGCCCAAATAAAAAAATACCTCTTGCTTTTAAGGAGATCGATGAAGATAATAAGATAATAATTAGCATGTAAGCGTTCGATACACATTTTTTTTCTCTGTTTGTGGAGAGCTTTCAACCAATGCTGAGGATGATAGTGACGAGCAGAAGGTAAAAAGAAAAAAAAAGAAAGAAAGAAAGAAAGAAAGAAAGAAAGAAAATATTATGAAGTGAAAAAAGAACAAATCGCATAATATTGTTCATTCACAAGTGCGAAGCATTACCTACACATATGTATAATACATAACGCTCAGGCGACTTCAGCGGGAATCGTATGTTGCGTATACAAATGTTACATATATACGATATATTCTTTATGGTTTATGATTTTTTGCGAATTTAAAAATATAATTACCATTGTGAGTGTATCACTGATAACCATTGTGTTAGCGAGGATACTCGACGAACAATAAAGAATTTAATTATTCAGCAACGATTTGCCCATCCCTCGAATCTTGTTACATTTTCGCTTTGCTTTCGCTTGAAAAAAATTCTCATTTAGTGTTATACGAGTGTTAACATGGTGAAAATCAAACATCCGATTGTGTCGTCTCTGAATCATAATCATAAACTTTTTCATAATGTCTAATATTTTTTTTTTTTTTTATTCAAACTACCGATCGAATGAAAATGGAAATAGAAACGGAAATTAAAGTGGAAATGGAAATGGAAATAGAAATGGAAATGGAAAAGAATCCAGATTTTACTGTTTCGGCGACGAGTAGGAGAAACCCTGTCTCTCGCAAACGAAATACAAATCTTGAATTCCATTCGTTTCTTTCTAGTGACACATTTTTCACTTTCTTTTTCAGGTCGTCTGAAATGCTACTGTGGGAGACGCTTCAAACACCTGTTCTCATTGGTGTGCCATCAACGTGGCGAATGTGGCCAAGGATATCAGTGTAAAAACTGCAACTTTAAAACCGACAAACTTTATTTGTGGTCGCGTCATGTGAAATCGTCAAATTGTAAACATTAAAGAGAAAATGAATTATTCTTTTCATCGTTTTATCAAATTTTATTAGATTGTTAAGGAATGTCGATTGTATTTTTCATAAATAATATTTGCGAAATTATCTCTCCAGAGATTTAATAAACATTTAATAGTATCATTTTATTCGTTTATAATTATAATCATTTTGTGAAAAAAAAATATATATGCGTGTATTTATATAAGGGATATATGCGAGAACGATCTATGACACAAGAATCTAAATTTCAGAATAATATAAAAAAATTCAACGCTCTTAGAATCCCAAAACTTTCGTGTTTAACTCGAATGGATTCAACAATAATCGAATAGAATCGGTTTAAAAGCCGAATCTTTCGATTATTACCGAGTTAATATTAATTTCTACCGTCGTCCATATTTAGTTGAAACTTTCGAGATCTCGCGTGAGTGTCGCGATCTCAGTCGATCTCGCCCGACTTCGCTCGACTTCGCCCGATCTTGCACGAATTTCTCCGATTAGTTCCGAGCCGATAATCTTCGGATCTCGCACATTTTGATTATTTACGTAGAAAGTTTATCGAAAGAAGAAAGAAGAATCAGTGTGTTTTAAATCCGACTTCTGACGAGCAACGAATGACGAATCTCGCGTACGGAGCGTGAAAAATAATTAACACAAGATGCATTTCTGATTTCAGATGACAAGGGCCTGTATTACGTGAAAGACGCGAGGCTTGGATTCCAGAACTTACCAAACCAGGCCTCGATTTATAACCAGAAGAAGCACGTATGTAATTGCGGCAAGGTGTACAGTCAAAAGAGTTCGCTCGATCGACATCTACGGTACGAATGCGGAAAGACGCCAAACGTGCCGTGCCCGCAATGCGGGAAAATGTTTAAACACAGGCATCACGTGACGCAGCATTTGGCGAGTTGCCGCCTCAAAGACATGAGAAACTCTGACTTTCTCAAGATGTTCCACGTCGATCTCGCTCCCCGTTGAAAATATGGGGATTTCTTATTTTTGTAATTTATTTATCGAGAAATATCCTCGTTATTATTTCACGAAATAAATCAGAAAATATGGATTTTTCCCATTCGATTCGTTTTTCAACGATCCTTCGAGTAACATTTATTCAAAAAGAAAACCAGAACTTTACAACAAATAGACAGTGTATTAGTACATTCTTTTTTTTTTTTACAAATACTCAGATTCACACTCGATATCATTCTCGAAACTAAATAATTATTTCAATTAACTGTTCCATTATCGTCTGCTTGCATAATTTTCCAGAATCAATGTGGCAACAACTGGCGCATAATCGACAACGATCGAGAACGCGTCAAGGGAAGGAAAACGCGAAGCAATGTAACGAAACGAGATTCTTCTGCGAATCTTGCGGGAAATCGTACAAGTGGAAGGAATCTCTGCTTAAGCACAAGCGCGTGGAATGCGGAAAATTGCCGCAGTTCAGTTGCGAGGTTTGCGGATACCGATTCATGCACAAGCATCATTTGGTCAAACATATGGCCGCGATTCATCGAATGTCTCCTCTGAGCGGGGCCGCCATCACGTCTTCCAGTAGCGGGAAATTTAAATGTCTCTATGAAAATTCTGTTGCCATGGAAACGATGTAATATTGCGAAATAAAGTTTTATGACGTCTCTAACATCACTTGTTGATTCGCTGATGCGATCTGTGTGTTTTTAAAAAAAATAATCGAGCGTTTAAGAGCAGCATTTTTTAACGCGAAATGATTCTATTAATTTTCTATTAATTTTCATTTCAGGTTTATTCTTCGTACAACACCACGATATGGAACTCGATTATGATAAACTTTGTCAATTCTTTAATAAATTTGCTCGATAAAATTTGTTTCATACAAATATGAAATTTATTCTTTTATTGCATTTAAACGTTCGTTTAATTTTTACTTACTTATTGTTTCTTTGAAAAACAGGATTCCGTTGTTGAGAAGTAATCGATCGTCTTTACTTCTCTCTCTCTTCTATTACAGAACGCAACACTAAAGATAGAAAAAAATTCTTCTAGGAAGATCTCTCTGCTAAAGAAGATACGCATAGAAGAAGATTCATCCGTCACATCTGTTACGTCTGGAAGAGAAGCTTCAAATAAAAGTAGAATTTAATTAATATAATATAATAAGTTCGGTGCTTTACAATTATGAAAGAAAAATACAAGGATCATTATAAATTATGTTCCCATTCTCTGAATTCATATAATCGTTTCTCAATCTTTTATATTTAATTTCTAAAATTTGTACGATTTGAATATGTTTCCGAATCTCCGATTAATAGAAATAGAAAATAAAGCTTTCTTAAGAACGTAAAAATCATCATAGATTCTATAAATATAACTTATTATATTTGCTTCACACCTGATCATCATCTAAATATACACAGCTATCTACAATCTTTTTATACCTCACTTTTGATTAAAGTCCAATATTTCTTTTCAATATTCGAAACGTATTTTTCCTCGTTTCTCGCATATTTTGCTTAAAAACTTATAAATATACATATACAGATATATATGAAAACTTTCACTTTCTATATAATATCAAAAGTACGTCTATCGATAAATTAACAAACACGATGAAAGAAAGAAAGAGAGAGAAAGAGAGAGAGAGAGAGAGAGACAGAGAGAGAGACAGAGAGACAGAGAGAGAAAGAGAGAGAGTATGAGAAATGGTGTATGAATGAGGGGGAGGAAATGGGCTATTTTTAAATAACACACTACGCATCATTGAAGATGAATTTTAAGGGTAAAAAGTGCTTTTAAATTTTTGCTTACGACGAAGATTAGATCGAATAATTGAGATATTTCGACCTCTAAATTGCAGGTTCTTGCTCGAGAAACAGATATTCATCACCGAAACCGTTTCCGTGCGACAAGTGCGATAGGGCGTACAAGAACAAGAGCAGCCTGACACGCCACCAGATCGTCGAGTGTGGTAAACTGCCTCAGTTCATCTGCAGAACTTGCAACAAGGGATTCAAGCAAAAGGGCAACTTTCAACGGCACAACTCGAAGATACACGGCCATATTTTCCTTCTAGGATCGTGAACGACCCATTGCAAGAATGAACGAACAAACAAATCCCTCCCCCCTCCCTCCCCTCATCATCGCTCAAGAATCTATCCATCCTCCTCTCCACTCCAACTAGTTCTTCATCACTTTTTCACTTCAGAGAAGAAGAGAATAGAATTTTTTCCTGCGATACTCGTATCATCGTTACTTCTTACGCGTAATAGCTTCGTGCAACATTTATCTAATTATTTTTTTTATTTTTTTTTCCTCTCTCTCTCTCTCTCTCTCTCTCTCTTTTTTTTTTTTTTTTAATGCAACTATGTTACATTTATCAAGTGAATCGAATACATACAATTAAATAGCGAGTAATTAATAGACAAGGTTGGCACGTGCAAGGTTCGAAATTTAATGCGGTCTTACACGAAATTTTCTTGTTTCTGTTCCGAAATTGTATTTTATTTTATTTTATTTTATTTTTTTTTTTTTTTGTATTTACGGCGTCTTTTGCCAATTTTAATGCTCTCTTTATCGATGCAAGAGAAAGGAGCGAGAAAAATTCGATTTATCGGATTTATATAATACGAATCAAATTGTTTTAACAAGCGAGCAATGAATGCGATCAGCTTCGAAGAAAGTGCGACGTTAAATTAATTTTAAGAAAGAAAAAAAATATATATATATATATGTATATATATATACACACACATATATTTCATTCTATGAAAAAAAAAAAAAAAAATGTTCTGTGATACGTTGAACAATTATTGTACGGCATTTGAAAAGAAAAATTCGTGACAACACGTATGTTTGCCCGAGGCCTTGGTTATAATACGTATACACTAGTTTCGCAACGTGTATTGTTATCATAGTTTATTATAATTTTATTATAAATATCAAAGTACACGATTGCAAGGGTAAAAATCATGTCTTGAGATTTTTCGAACTTCTCCAAAATCACTTTAATTAGATAGTTTTGCGTACCACCTCAACCAAGATTTAACATCTTCGAACTAATTCGAAGATGCGACATCCGTTCATCGAAGACGAAGAAGAAAACATCCGAGGAAGAAGAACATATCTGATCATCATGGAAGATGAATCTTCGCAAATCGTTACTTGCTTCGTTTCGAACCGTTTCTTCTATCGAGCGACCCTATTTATTTTCTTTCTATTTTTTTTTTTTTTTTTTTTTTTTCTCTCTTTGCAAGTTTACAAGAAGAGACGAGATTTTCCTCTCGTTCCCAGTTTCTTCTTCTTTTCTTTTCTTTTTTTTTTTTTTTTTTTTTGCTCTTTCTTTTGCAAACTATCTATTAATTAACGTTTGTTTCTTTTTATCGGGTATCGCGTTGTACATCGAGAAAAAATACATAGAGGAAAAAAAACTGCAATATTTCCAGATCCACCATCGAAGATTATTTTTCCGCTTAGGGGAAATAATTATCGGCATCATAATCAACATTTCGATTTTGATTTCAGGTTCTTGATTCAAGTTCTCAGGAGGAATCAGGTTGTTCCAAAATCGGATGATCTTATGTTCTCGATACGATCGAAGAAGATCGAAGATTGATCAGGTCTGACTCGCAATATCAATGATCCTTCCATAACCATCGTTCAGGCAAGGCCCAAATCTAACTCTCTTTGTACAACACCTGAAAATAAAGACACAATTCTCCGTATTTCTTTTAATATTTCAATCAGCTCGATCGCTAAATATTTTTACTCAATGTCAACCCTATACAACCGCTTCTTTGCTTAGAAACAGAAGTTGATACAAGATGTCTCGTTTAAATCTATCCCCCTGTGAAATACGATACATTGACCAACAATGTGGTTCGGACTCGAATTCAAACTACGAAAAGAAATAAATAGAACCCCTGTTTCTATTCAATCTTCTTTATCGATATATCTCTCAGTGTATCGATGATATTTCGAAGATATTGCTCGACGTAAATTAATTTAAACGGAACATGTTGTACGATGTTTACACATACATCACGTATTAGACAGACGAGACCGATTATATATATATATCAGGGTACGTGGTAGGGCAGGACGTTCATCGTTCTTTTTTCGGGGGCAGGAAGGGGGGGGGGGGTTGGAGACGTCGATGGATCTAACGGGGAAATTACGATTTCAGGATGGGCCACGATGATAAGACGCGACAACAAGGGGAACTACGCGGTGTACCAGTGTGGGATGTGCGGTAAATCGTATTCTTGGAAGTCCTCCTACCATCGACACTTGCGGGAGGAGTGCGGCAAGCAGCAAAGGGCGAAATGCAAAAATTGCGGGAGGCAGTATCGTTGGAGGGATTCGTTGAACAAACACTTGAAATACGAGTGCGGTGTGGAGCCCAAGTACACGTGTTCGGTGTGCGGGAGAAAATTTCGTCACAAGCAGGTGCTCACGTCCCATTTGAGGAAATTCCATTGAATCTTGTTCGAAGAAAAAAAGATTCTTTTCTTCTTCCTTTTTTTTTTTTTTTTTTTTTATCGCGTTTAATCATCGGTAATCTCGTTGAAAATTGTTGTTAAAAAAGTCTATCGATGCTTCGCCAGTGTTGCGGCCATTTTGCGGTCAGAAATCGAAAATACGAAGTTCCATAAATTGGCAGCGATTAACACGTCGATCTTTCGGTCTCTTTAGAGGAGACGGTTCTTCAAGTTGGAAGATTGCTTTTTGAAAATCTATCCCATTTATCTAATTCAATCTGTGGATTCCTTAAATTTACAAAAAAGGAAAAAGAAAACTTTGAATCTCTATTAAGAATCCGATTTAGAGATCTCCAGCATTATTTTTTAGGAGCGAGGAATCCGTGGATCGAATTTAAACAAAAATTCTTAGAATTTTCCCTTTCTTTTAATCTTCCTTTAAAGAGTAGCCGCAATCCTGACGAAACATCGAAACAAAAATCCTTCCCTTAGGAGAACGTCTCAGAACGTCTCGATTATAAAAATTCTGCGACATCCACGACGGGCAACCACGAAAGGGTCTTAATTAATTATACTCCAACTCTCTGATTAACCTAATTAATTGCGAAATTTACTCGTTGTCTTGCAAGTAGCATAGACTGGTTCACTTAATTGGAAACAATAAAGAAGAATGTATTAAACTCGGCTGATATTTCTCATTCTTCGACTCACCTCCTCGATCCCCATTCGAGTTCGTCGAATCGCGATCCTTAACGAATCGTTCTTCCTCCCGTTGTTCAAAATCATCTGTTCCGTCTGTTCGAACTCTTTCAACGTGAAAAAAAAATAAAAAAAAATAAAATAAAATAAAATAAAATAAAATAAAATAAAAAATAAAATAAAATAAAACAAAAAGACGATTTACCCGCGTTCAGGGATCAAGGATTACGGTAACTCTTGTTAATCTCGTTAATCTCTCGTTCCCCTTTGTCATCTGTTTCAGACTCGAAGAGGGACCACAATCGCGTCAACTACGACGCGCCGTTCACCTGTTACAAATGCGGGAAACGTTACACATGGACCGACTCATTGACGAGACACCTTCGGGAGGGCTGCGGGAAGTTGCCGAGGCATAAGTGTACCCTGTGCGGTAGAAAATTCAAACGCAGGGATTATTTGTTGCGTCACGAGAACAACGTTCACAAAGCGGAGTGAATCCGATTGATTAATTCACGATCAATATACGATACGCTTCCTAAAATATTCCGTCGAGAACGTTCGAGCTTTGTTCCTTTTCGAAGAGAGAGATATTACTGGACGATAAAGCTTTGTTTTTTTTTTTTTTTTT
>NW_025222452.1:1652278-1660545 GCF_014066325.1 Apis laboriosa
TTTTTTTTTTTTTTTTTTTTTTTTTGGAAACGTCCGATCGCTTAGAAAGAATCTCGTTTCTTTCTTCAAACATTCCTATATACGATACGATACGATACGGACAGAAACGAATGCGTTTCGTAACGAATACGTTAACGTATCTCGATCGATTGTGGAAATTATCGATTTGTTTATATACATATATAAGACTGATACCGTCGTTTCAAAAATATCATCGCTGTAATATATATATATAAATATATATATATAAAAGAAATAATTTTTTTTTTGATTTGATTTTTCGAATTTGAATTATTGAATTATCTAAGTACGATTCGAATCTCGAATCGGGGGATAATTCATAATGGCGTTATATATAATTTGTTGATTGAAATCAAATGTTCTGTATGTAATTTATATTTATATAATTGGATCATCGAGTCGTCGTGTTCACACACTTGTAATCGTAACTTTTCTAACGTAACACTTTTTATACGTTTAGAGTATGTATATAGAAATTTTTATATGTATATTATATATATATATATATGTGTGTGTGTTCTACGTGTTACGGATTCACGTGTTTCAAGAACACACGTTTTATATATAAGAAACTGTCATTTCTAGAAATGCGCGACACTGTAAATACGTGCGTGTGCTAGCGATACGTTTTGCCCTACGCATGAAAATGATATTATGTGGTGCGAATGATTCGTGGAATCGAAAATAAAAAATAAAAAATAAAAAAAAAAAAAAAAAAAAGAAAGAACGTATATACGTCAATATTTCTGAAAATAAAAAAATAAAAGATTAAGATTAAATAAATAAATTAGAATTAATGGAAAAGTGGCTATATGCAAGAGTGGAATACCCGCATTGAATGCATCCCAACAATTGATATAACGATTCAAATAATTCACCAATTCACCAATTCAGTGTTGAATTTTTAATTTAGCAAAGAAAATGAGATGGATTTAAGAAATAAAAGCTCGCAAAATTTAAATAAAGCGTTTTCAATCGAAAGTCAAAACTGTGTTTTTGAATTATTCGCATAGGTCGTAATTATATCGTTTAAACGAAGCAAAATTTAAAGAATAATTCTGGAGATTGAAAAAACAAAAGGACGAAAATTGATATGCAAATTTGTTTATTTTTTTATCAAGTTATAGATTCTATCTATCCTTTCTCCGATATAAAAATAATTATAGTGTATAACTTGAAAAACAAACTTCAACATGTTTGCGTAACAAACTTTCGTAAATACTTGTTTCAATCTGTTTAGAATCAAATTTAAATTTTCTACCTTCATCCGAGCATCTTGTACTACAATTTATTTTTATTTTTTTTATTTATTTATTTATTTTCTTTTTTCTTTTTGCATTTAAAGGAGCGGATATACGTGATAGCAAACGCTAAGAAGCTATTCGAATGAAAAACTGAACGCAATTACAGAAACTGCATTGTTCTTTCAGCTTACTGCGGTTCAGACTATTACAAGAGACTTGGGAGACACTTCTGTTCGAATTGTGGCAAGGAGTACAGATGGATGCAGTCTCTGATTAGGCACGAGAAAGAAGAATGCGGCAAGGACCCGCAGCACTCTTGTCCAGTGTGCGGGACGAAAATCCGTCACAAATGGATGTTGAAGAAACACTTGATCAACGTTCATCATTGGGTTATCCCTAATGGGAAAAACTTTTATCTTGGATCGACAGATAATAGCGCGTAATGAATAACGGTGTCGTGAATTTTGTGGTGACGAAAACTGTGTCGCGAGGAAAATATAATTTCTTCGTATTTTGCTTGTTCGATTTTTCGTGTTGAAGTAGAACCTCGAATTTATTTCGAATTTGTTCGATGATAGGAAGGTAATGGGAAGTTGTGAGAACTGATAATTAGAGATTCGTTAATTAGCTTCGTCTATTATTAAGTTAATTATCGTTTTGTGAAAATTAATTAAATTGCAATTGATGAATTAAAGTTAGATATAATCGATAGATCTGATTTGTAAATATTTATTTTTAAATTATCATTGTGTAAATAATTATTAATAGTCGAAAGATATGTATGAAAAGTATAAATGATTGTATATATATTTATTATAACGAGGTTCTACTATGTTACGTATGATAATACGTGTCATAAGATAACAATTATAATAATTACACGATCAGGACGGCATATTTTGATCGCTAGTTTTTAAACGATAGATTCATAAAAATCCACTCTTATATTGAGTGGATTTGTGCTCAAATGTGTATTCTTGTTTTAATGTTAATTATAAAAATATTATAAAATATATTGAATAAACCATCCTGAACGTGTTGAAGAAAATTTTGCTTGTACTTTCGTGCGTTCCACTTGCTTAAAGATGTACATTTTATACATGAAATTGTATTTATATATGTTATGTAAAATTTGATCAATAAATAAGATAAAGAAACGCGTACAAAAAAACGAGTTAGTCACGATGAATATCGTTTTCAAAAAAAAAGGGAAAAAAAAGAAAACAGCGAAAAGAAACTTTCAAAAAAGGAAAAGAAGATCGATGATTTCTGCAGGATTCGCAAGCGCATAACTATAATGTTTCCAGTATTATTTTCAAATATATATATTTTTGCGATATACTTTTTCAAATATATTCCAAAAAATTTCAAAAATTTTTGAATATATCATTTGATAGATTAATTGGAATGAGAGTACAAATTGCTTGTATGATTAATTTTTAGGACTCCCTAAACAATTTGTCTGCGACAAATGTGGAAAGACGTATAAATGGAGGGAGTCGTTGCAGCAACATCGTCGACTAGAATGTGGAATCGAGCCTCGATTTGCCTGCATCTTTTGCGGTAGAAGATTCAAGCATAAACATCATTTGAAAGAACATTTGAAGAGGCGTCATCATTGCGATCAATTGAAAACATCTTGGTTGAACGAATAATAATACATTCCATTCCTTTCCCTTCACTTTCATCCATTTCCATTGTGAAAGCGCGATTGAGCGGAGAAAAAGGAATAGATGAAAACAAGCAATAAAAATTCTCTGTAATGCAATAGTTTCTTAACTGATTTGCCATTTATAATTATCACAAAGATTCATTTTCGCCACTTGTTCCTACAAGACAATATTATTATAGAATCATGTGTAATATTTTATAATAAAAGATATTGTTTCGTCACACAACAATTTCAAGTTAAAGAAATAATTTTTCGTAGATATGCGCGGATTCGGGATGCGTCGGGAAAGTTCGGACTGATGCCCTGGTGATTCAACTTCGGGTCGATTCGGCAGAGATCGGACGAGTCCGCTGGATACCGAGTAGTGAGAGAGAGATTTTACTCGATCTCGCCCGAATTTTTCCGACTCATTTCGAACTTTTGAATCCTTACAAATCCCGCGCATTTTTAATTTTTTTTTAAAAAGAAACGTGAAAAGTGTATACTTGTGATCGTTTGAATTAATCGCGTCTGATTCTCAATGCTAATAAAAGTGTATCTTTTTGTGATTTCAGGTTTACCAATTTTTGTGTTTCGTTCGAGCTATCTCTGTAACAACTGCGGAAAAACGTATAAGTGGAAAGAGTCGTTGAACTTGCACAAGCGCATGGAATGCGGTATCGAGCCACGATTCTGTTGCAAAGTCTGCGGGAGAAGATTTAAGCACAAACACCATCTCACGAAGCATCACAAATCGATCCATAATTACGTCGATCAGTGATGATCGATTAATTGACCTAATTAAGAACATTTGAAGGAAAATGACATTCTCTCGTTCGAGTCTAATAATTTATTGTTGGTAGTGTAAAAGATCTCGAAGATATTTTACGCGATTAATTTGGAATGAAAACTCAAACTGAGAAGAGTCAAGTGGAAAGTTATATATTTTGAAAGCGTTTAAAAAATTTAAGAAGACATTATATTGTATCGAGTACAATACAATTACTAGCAAAAGCGTTTCGATAGGATAAATCATCGTAATTAGAGCGGAAAAAAGAATGAAAACGAATTAAGCAATAAACGAAAATACATAAAAGTATTTCTTTACCAATTCGCCACATCGATGTAATGATTTTTTAAAATAGCCGCATGCTCTCGCTACGCTAAAATTTCTTCCGACTCATTCCCATAGTTGCTCGAAAATCTGTTTACGCTGAATAACGTTCGCATAAAATATATATAACATAAAACGTCTTTTCGCCTTATGTAACGGGAACACTCGAACATTTGAGAATCTCGTCGCAAATAAATGAAACGAATCGTTAATTCTTGCGACTAACAACGAGTTAACTAAAAAAAAAAAAGAAAAAAATTTCTCAAGTCAGAGATGTCTGTCGTGGTCAATTGTCTGGGTGGCGTCCATTGTCCAGTTTTAACGCGAAGCATCCACGCTTTCTGCATCCACGCACGATTCATCGTTTGTGTTTCAGGTGAGGCTGCTCCAGAAAATGTTTACCCGTGCAGAGTGTGCGGCAAGATCTACTCGAGAAAATCCTCCATGTACACGCATCTCCGCCTTTGCGGAAAGGAACCGAAATTCAACTGCGTCCTTTGCGGCAGAAGGTTCAAGTACAAGCACAGATTGCAGTCGCATCTTACCTCGAATTTGCATAGTCAGGGATTTCGATAATAATAAAAGTTGGAATTTTATCGCGGCTTTCACTACATTTTGTGTAATAAAATCATATAGAGCAAACTTTTTACCTGTATATTGATATAAAAAATTCTGGAACAGCCTAACCCTTCCTCTGCAATATATTTGTAAATTGATATCCAATCTTTGTTTTTTATGGCATATTTTTAATGAGGATCAATATAATAATCAAATTTTGATATTGGTGGATAAACTAGATTTTTAGATGAGAGAATAAAACGTAAAGGAGAGTCTTTTAGCCATTTTCAATACTAGTGGTGCACTCTGTACGCGAGTTTAATACATACAATTTATAGCACGGTTTTAAAACTTTTGAAGAGAACATGTGATAGAAATATTTTGTTTTTAAAATAACAATTTGAAGAAAAAATTTATAATAATAATTTTTATAAATGTCAATAATATGAAAATCTCGTATAAAATGCATAACGTGTGTTAAAATTAAAATAAATGCACCTCGAGCCGAATAGAGCGTATCACTAATCTTGTATTTCAATGGCTGATATGTGATGAAATGATTGAATGTAGTAAACGATTGAAAATACAAAAATCGACTGTTCTAGGATTTTTGTAATAACAACATTATGGGAAAAATTTTGTCCTATAAGATCTTATTATACATGTACATAGTATCTATGTATATACTTACATAGAATAAGTTTTGTGAAAAAGTTAAATTCCGTATACACTGCTAATGATCTTTTTTTCAAAATAAATTTTTTTAAATTATTAGAAGATACTTAAGACTTTGTATAAATTAATTTGAAAGATTTATTATACAAAGTTTAAGAATCCTGGGCTTCCAAGAAATTGTACACAAGTTTATTAGAAGATTAATAAAGGCTCGATAAATATTTAACGATGAAGTCTAATTTCTATGTAAAATTGTCGAGAAGTACACCAAACTCTCGTAAAGTGCATGTTATTTCAAAGTAATCGTTGACAATCGATTAGGAAGTATTATCTTAAATTTGCTTGGTAAATCGAACATGTAATTTCGAGTGAAGAGTAAGAGCAATGTTAACGCTGTATTGGCTTGAATCGTTTTCGTTTTTTAGAACATAGTGTGGAGTAGCAAAAGGAAAAATAGTGTGATGATCGAGAATCAATTTGTCTCATTCGATCAAATTTTAAAAGGTAGAAGGCTAACCAATCCGATACACTTCTTTTTTTACAGCTCAGAAGGTGTGGTTCTGTTTTCAATGCGGGAAACGTTATCAATGGCGTGGTTCCTTGAAGAGTCATATCCGGGTGGAATGTGGAAAAGAACCTACATTCACATGTCCAATTTGTGGCAGAAAGTTCAAGCATAAGCATCGATGGCAATCTCATGCAAAATCCATGCATCAAATTAATTTATAACGATAATAATTCCAAACGTTTCGATGTTATCGTGAAAACAAACGATTCATGACTACCGTTATTAACTTTATCACAAGTTATTGTAACGAGTATCATAGCAATGAGTACGATAATAAAAAGTTCCGTTGAGAAAGAGCCGCAAAATACGTATAATTCCTTTTTTTTTTTTCGCGTGTTATATCAGGATATTGAGCTGTGGAAAAATGTTACAAATTCGATTAGAAAAAGAAAGGAATATAAGAATTAACACGCTCTTATCGTATTATTCCTTGCGTGAACCTAGGGTCAACCCTAAAGGGGTCTACACGTGTGATCGCACGGTATATGCTGCTACCATTTTATTTATTGAAGACTCGATTTACACTATTCCGTATTCAATGAATGAAAGGATGTCGACACACCTCTGGGATCAAACGTGTGATCACCTTTTCGACCCTTACTTATACATACTTACGCGAGAAATTTCTCTATTCGAGTTGCGTGTTCTACTTTAAATCGAAATGAACTCACCAATTTACGTTCCCAATTTTACGTGAAAAATTACATCAGTTTGTGTCACCGATACAGCTTTTTTAGTCTGTTATGTGCGAAACATGACGTATCATGAAAATAAGAAGATTCGTTGTATAGCCGTCGAAATAATTTCTGGATTTTTCTTTCCAGCCACCTCGAAGAAATTATGGTTGTGCTTCCAGTGTGGCAAACGATACATGTGGAAAGACTCGTTGAAGAAGCACCTGAGAGTCGAGTGCGGCAAGGAGCCCACGTATGAATGCCCGATTTGCGGCCGGAAGTTCAAGCACAAACACCGTTGGCAGTCGCACGCCAGACTGATACATTATCTCGATATTTGACCTACGAAACAGGCGCTTGTCTAGCTAGTCAATGACGCTCATCGCTATATATATATATATATTAAAATCGATTAATATGAATCGTAATGAGGCGAATTATAAATCGTGATACACGCTTTAAGAAACTGTGATCGATTGTTGTTACTTATATATATATATATATATATATATATATATATATATACATATATCTATGAATTTGTCTTCGCAAGAATTCTTTTTCTCATATAGAATAATAAACGTTATTCAAAAAAAAAAAAAAAGAAGTATTCACGAGTATTTGTGTGTATAACACAGGCTGCGTTTTTAAAAGTTTTTCCATTGAATCCGGGAATTTTTCTTCCGTTTTACAACTACAAATTTTTTTCGATCATACCACGTGGTTCACCCTGTATTTACAGAGACAGAGAAAGAAAGAGAGAGAGAGAAAGACAGTTTCTCGTAGGTAACATTTTTTTTTAACAGCGATTCACACGATTACTTTTCCTCTACTTTTTCTGTGCTGTGTCTTTTCTCGCTATTGCCGTCGTTCTCTCGACCTCGCCTCTCCCCCCACCACCTGTTTTCCATTGTATTCCACACGGTAAATGTGATGTAATATAATACGTACGTACATTAATGTCTCACATTTCGTAGGTCGTCTAACGATCCTTTTCTTTTTTCTTTTTTTCTCTCTCGTCGTTCCCCTCCGTCCCCATCCCCCCCCCCCGTTAATAAATTATCGAATCGCATCGCGTATCCCTTATACTGACTGGTGTTTCGTCTTTTCTCTATTTTTCAGCGCCAAGACTGACCGTGAAGAACATCGAAAATCTTCGGTACAAGAGGCGGCCGGTGATTCACAAGTGCACAAGATGCGGGAAGGGTTATCAATTGGAGACCTCGCTTCGAAGGCATCAAAGGCTCGAGTGCGGGGTCGAGCCGAGGCAGAGCTGCCCAATTTGCGGGAAAAAGTTCACGCACAGGTTCAAATTGACCCACCACTTGGCTTCGTGTAGAAGAAAGCGGGAATATTACGAGACTATATAAAAGTTGTTACGTAAACGGAAAACCAAATAATTTTAGACTTTAGATAACCAAATAAGAAAAAGGAAATCGGCGACGATAAAAATTTCCCAAAGAAAAGTAATAATTATTAAATAATTTATCTTTTTTACACGTAGCTTATTTATATAAATGAAACATCGAAAATTGTAATTTTTTATAACACTGATATGATTACAACACTGAGACAGACGTATTGCCCGAAATACGTGTTATTGGTCGTCAAGGCCAAGTATTGTGTAAAAAATGTTTGATCGCTTTTGTTTTGAGGAAAGTGAGAAAAAGACACTTGTGTGTTTCTATATACTCAAGCATAGCACGATATCATCGAGTCCGATACGATCGAAAAATCGAACAAAAAAAAAAAAAAAAAAAAA
>NW_025222452.1:1660659-1660973 GCF_014066325.1 Apis laboriosa
AAAAAAAGAAAGAAATGATCGTCCACTTCGCTTGATACATATCGAAAAAAACTCTGTCAGGAACGGAACGTTTCTTCACGAGGGATGCTCTCTTCTTACGTATATTCTTACGTATATACTTTGAATAACAATTTGTTCTTTCGCTTGCCCCTTTAAAGGCCATTTCTGCTCTCTTTTCTTTTCCTCCTCTATTTTTTTAATCGTCTCTCCCCCCTCCCCCCCATTTTTTTATTCTCGAAAACTGCACCCGCAACGATAAATCGCAACTTTCTAGGCCATCGCACAATTTAAAGTTTCCTTTTTCGTTTTGTTAA
>NW_025222452.1:1660980-1685328 GCF_014066325.1 Apis laboriosa
AGAGAGAGAGAGAGAGAGAGAGAGAGAGAGAGAGAGAGAGAGAGAGAGAGAGAGATGAAGAGGATGCACGCAAGAGGATAGCGTCTAACGAACGAAATCCTTTCGTTTCAGGGCTTTTGGCGACGATGCTGTTGTCGCAGGACGTACAGCAACCTCAGGACAATAACGAACCGTTATGGAATCAATTACCTTATCCCGGGATCCGGGGTTACGAGGCGAGCAGAAGTCAAAGGCGGAAAGATTCGAAGGACGCGGGTTCGAAGTACGCTTGCAACAGGTGCGGGAAAACTTACAAGGCGACCACGTCTCTGAGCCGTCACAAACGGCTCGAGTGCGGTGTCATACCTTGCGAAGTTTGCCCGATTTGCGACCGAAGATTCAAGCATCGTTTCGTATTGAACTCGCACATCGTTGGGTGCCAGAGAAAATTGCGGCACATTATACAGAAAAATGATGACTCGCCTGTATTCACCGAGGAACGGGAGTGAGATCAGTTCGTTTCCTGTTATAAGAGATGCGATCGATGCGCCGAAAGTATTTCTTTTTTTTTTTTTTTTTTTTTATTCTTGAAACATTCGATTTTCGCAATTGCACGAGTTTTTAATTTTGAACGTAAATTTTTTTTTTTATTTTTTGTATTTCGCGGTACGTGTTGTTGTCTCTTTGCTGTTTCTCTCGAATAATCCCCGTATGTTTTAGGATGCGTGTTTCAGTTCGATTTTTAAAGTTTTAAATAATTTTTACGTTACGTCGTTTCTCAAATGTTTCGAAAATATTTCGAGGAATTTCGTATCGAGTGAGCTGTTCATTTGTAAGATAGATTTATAAGGGTGTGCGAATATATATATATGTATATGTATATATATATATATATATATATATTCGAGATAGATCGTGGAACTTCGGCCGAGATCGGGTGGGATTCGGCTCGTTTGACTTCGTGCGAGCTCGTTAGAAATCGGACGAGTTCGTAGGATTTTTAATACGTTACGCGAGATCTCAACCGATTTTATTCGAACGTTTCCGACTCACGACATTTTTCCCAAAAGCTTGAATTATCGCCCAAGGGACGATCGTGAGCCACATCCCTATAAATTTATCGTCAATGCTATATGTACATAATACATAACGCATTTTTAATACTTAGTGACGAGTGTAATGTGGAATGTATGAAAGTGAGCAAAAGTGTTCGTCGACAATGTGCATTAACTCGCAATGTTAACTCGTTCATTACATTCCGCATACTTTTGTTTCAATGAAACGTTTCAATACCAAAAAAAAAAAAAAAAAAGTTTTTGACCATAACGCTTTATACTCTCACCGTTTTATATGTATCGATAAATAAAAAAAGAATGTGAACGATTAAAAAGGAAAACGACAACAATAACAATAACAACAATAACAACAACAACAACAACAACAACAATAATAATAAAAATAATAATCTCGTCGACATGTATAATCGAACGACATATTTTTTTTTTTCTCTTTTTTTTCAGAAGCATTTACGAAAAAATTGCCCTCTCACTCTTGGTTCGTGCATACATCGCATCAAACCAAACGCAACTTTCTTCGATTCCGGCCCGAATGCACCGATTAATTCTATGTCTGAACCTCTCCTTTTTTTTTTTTTTTTCTCTCGTGAAATCATCCCTCTTGTTGTCCCGAGGTGTATTCCCCACTCGTTTCGTCTACTGTCTTTGTTTATTCTGTGTGTTACTTCGGCAGGTTTCCTATCGAAGATCGACTGGAGCACGATGAACGATTATCGAAACGCGACGGCGGACGATCTGTTGCCGAAAGAAAGGAATTTCAACGACTCGTACTACTATCCGTGTCCGGTGGCGGATTCCAGTAAGAAACAATTATCGCATCAATCGCAGCAGCAACAACAACAGCAACAGCAACAACAACAACTTTTCACATGTGCCCTTTGCGGTAAAAAATACACATGGATGTACAGTTTACGCCGACACCAGCTGCAATGCGGGAACAAAGAAGCGAGGAACAAGTGTCATTTTTGCGCGAGAAAATTTTACAGACGCGACAGGCTCAAAGAACACTTGTTGGCACATCATCCAGACTTGATCTAGTTCACAAACAGCAAAAGAAAAATGTGTTTTTGTAAATTAAATTGCCGAAAGATAAACATTGGTTTTTCTCTCTCTCTCTCTCTCGAATGAAACAACGTTTTTTACGTTCGTAACGTTCGTAAAGAGATACGCTTGGTTGGAGCAGCCGAGAAAAATTGTATTTTTCTTGAAATCTGTCGATTTAATAAAGTCTATTGATTAATTAACACGCTTGTACGACGAATTATGGGGAAATGCTCGCGCGTAAGATCGTTGTACCTCGATGTACCAGTGTTAGTTTCTCTATCTATCTCTTTTCTCGCCACTTTCCTCCTCCCTCTTATGTATCCTTTAACACATCCGTCCAGAAATAATCGATATATCGTCGACCGGCATTTTTTCGCATTAATCGATCTTTGTCTATTCCAGACGGTTCCATCCCGATGAACGAGTTCGAGTGCTTCGAGACCAAGGATATCAAAGTGATCCCGGAAATGATTAATCCACGGTTGATCACGTTTGGCGCACGCGAGCGGCAGCAGTACATGTGCGGGGAGTGTGGGAAGGGGTACTCGTGGATGGCCAATCTTCGAAGGCATCAAAGGCTCGAATGCGGGAAGCTGCCCAAGCATCGCTGCAGATTGTGTCGGAAAGAGTTTTATCGGAGATACGAATTGAAAAATCATTATAACACTAAACACGCCGTCTCTTAAATTATCAATTGCGACAACATTTGCATGTTTGTTGAGATGGGATCAATTGATGAAAATCCATTCTGCATTCTTCACAAGTTTCATAGAATATATATATATTACTTTTATAATATATATATATGTACGTATGGTACGAGTTAGGAGGCGAAGGAAGGCGTGGTTTCCAAAAACGATCATAATAGTCAGTGATGATTTAAGAGGAAATTGATAATGATTTTAGCCTATTTTTAGCCTATTATATTATCTTTTTTCTATTTTCTAGTTTAATTATTTGTATTTTTTTCTTTTTTCTTCTTTTTATTTGATGACGCATTTCACTTAAAAATATTTATATTTTTCTTAATCTGATTAATCGTATAACTCGTGTAACGACGATTACAATTTGTTTTAATACCGCATGAACTAACAGCGCAATATAATATACATGACAAATCATGCACATTAGGAAGAAGCTTTGTAACGTGGCGAGCTAATTTTATAATTTTTTTACAGTCACTAATTTTTCTATCTCATTGTAATATTGTGCACATTCCAGCTTGTGTGTTTAAGCTTTGCTTTATTCAACGTCATCGATTAAATCTAACCAGATCTCCTTTCGAAACGTTTTATTATCCATTTTTTCTTTTTCTTTTTTTTTTTTTTTTTTTTTATCATTGAAAAACAACGAACGAATTTTCGCTTTTAGGAAAATCATTTTTCTTTCCTTGTAAAAGCAGAATCGCGAATGAAATTTCGAAAATTTCCCGACGAAAATCAAAGAAACTCAGAGAAACTCACTGTATAAGATAAACGCATCGTTTTAAGATTTTAAGATTGCGACTATTGCTTATAGAAATTGTCAATAATTTTCAACAAAATATTCAGCACGTTTGAAATTATTAAAATCATCGTGAAAAAAAAAAAATTCTATTCCAATTTTTGTCACTTTCACGATCAATAAACACTTCGAAACACTTTTTTTTTTCATTTTAATCCTTTCAATATGTAATACACGCATGAACGCGAGTGACGAATAAAAATTGATGGAAAACGAGAAAGGTATTTGTGTATGTGCGTGTGTGTGTGTATGCGCGTGTGTGTGTGTTTTAAACGTTCACTTTTCGTTTAACTATATATATATATATATATCACGGTATTTGTCGATGTACAAACTAGGAATAACAAAATTTTTACTTATAAAATTATATTTATGTTCACTATCACTTCGAAGCAGCAGTCGAAAAATTCGTGTCTTCTTCGATGCATGCGTTGTCCCGTTTCCATATTTCGAAAATCGAAAATCGACTAAGAAAAAAAAAAAAAAAAAACACCAAAAAAAAAACCAAAGTTAATTAATTCGCTAACACGAGGCGTTCGTTCTTCGCAGGAGGAAAACGAGCGGACCTGAGCGATTGGTTCGTGAAGCAGGAGAACGAGTACGAGGTGCCCCAAACTCTGTTCGAGTTCGTTGCCAGCAGCTACGAATTAGCGGAAGTGGAGGAGCGTAAGAAGGCCGCGAAGAGCGTGATCTGCGAGGAATGCGGGAAAAGTTTCTCGCGTCTCGACAGCCTTCGAAGACACGAGAAGAATTATTGCAGGGTGAAGGGGGACAGGATGTATTGCCGTTTCTGCGGGAAAAAATTCGCGAAACCGTTGTCGTTGATCTCGCACGTGGAATCGGCCCATTCTACCATCTTTTTGAAATCGCAAATCCCATAGAAGAATTTATATGTAAACGAACGATAATACGAAAAATAACGAGATACTGAAGGGTTTTCCTTGTAAAACGAGAAAAAATCTTCGATCTTGATATTTTTCTTTTTTCTCATTCTTTCTTTCTTTCTTTCTTTCTTTCTTTCTTCTCTTTTTTTTTTTTTTTTTCTTTTGATTTTTATCTTTCATTTCATTCGAAACGTCAAGAAGATTTATTGATATTCCGTGTAAAAATCCTTTTTTTTCTATTTTTGGTAATCAAGAGTTATCAGAGTTTGGATCTGTTCGTTTAATACAGATATATCACACTTGACAGGTACTCACACACGCATATACACACACATACATATACACACGCAAAATTACACGCACGTACATTTCGTGGCTGTTTACATACAAAGATTCGTTTTGACAACACTGTGTTGCTATTTGAATTACTTTTATAAGATTTTTTTTTTTTTTTTTTATTTGAAGAAATTATTTGTATACATTAAATATATATATATATATATATTTATATATGTATATATATATTTGACACGGTGGCGATTATTTTGTAGAGACAAATTTCTATTCGTTCTATCAGTGTGTATACGATCGAAAGTCCACGAAGACGAAGCATTTTTAGTGTAAAAAAAAAAAAAAAAAACTGCAGCATGATGATTGTAATAAACATGATTTTGTGACGATGTGTTTTGTTATATATAATTCTATAATACGCCGAGAAACAAAAATTTAACACGCGTTACATTTATTGTGTATCGAGGATGAGTGCTGTAAAAAATTGTATTCCACGTATTATCACGTCGTCATTCGCAATCAACGAGAGATTAACCTCGTCCACGAATCTAAAAAAAAAAAAAAAAAAAAAAAAAAATGTCTGAATCGAATGTTTCTTCTGAATCGAATAAATCGTTGATCAAACGTACCACCATTTTCAATCTCTCCCCCGTCGATCCGTTCGAACGAAATTTCTCTCTTCGAAAATTTCTCGCTCGCCCCCCACAAATTACCCCCACCCCCATAAATTACTAACGAAGTTGTTTTTTTCGCGAATATACCTCCCGAAAAAGCTTTTAAACTCGCAAAATCGAACTCGCAAAGATAATTCCGCCTTAATAACGAGACACAACACGCATGCTTATCCAAAAAGAAAATAATAATAATAATAATAATAATAATAATAATAATAATAATAATAACAATAATAATAAAAATAAAAATAAAAGAATAAAAAAAGAATAAAAATAAACGAGAAAGCTAGCGAAACTATGCCGAATAGGGGGGCGCCCGTTTGTAACGGTTCAATGTATTCTTTGCAGGTGAGAAGTCGGAGAGCTACTCGGAGAAAGATCAAGAGGACGACGTGGAGGTATGCGAGATCTCGTTCCACGGCCAATTGCCCATGAATTATTTGCTGTGCGACTCGTCCATCCTGAACACCGTGGAGACGAGCATCCTTCGGAAGAACCCCATGAAATCCCATCAACAATTTCGTTGCGACGGTTGCGACAGGGCGTACACGAGGATGGACAGCCTGAAACGGCACCAGGCCAAGTGCGACGCCTCGTTGGAGAAGCTTCAAGAGGAGGTCGAGTGGCTGCATAGGCAAAAGTTCTATTGCAATCAGTGTGGCAAAGGTTACAAGAGGCTTGACACGTTGAGGAGGCATCAGAGATTAGTTTGCGGCGACAAAGAGGGCGCCGCTGCAGCCACCGACAAATCGGCCACCTAATGGAGAACGAATAGATTTTTATTATTTTTTTTTTTTTTTTTTTGTTTTCAGTTACATCGAATGTCTTGTCGTTTTTTTTGTTCTTCTTCTTCTTCTTCTTCTTCTTCTTCTTCTTCTTCTGCGTTTGTCGATCTTTCGTTCTCGAAATTCGCGAAAGAAAGCGAATTTGAAATTTGAATTTTAAAATTGTGTTTAAAATTGAAAAAGAGATAGATATAGAGGGTGAGAAATTGTCGTGAATTGCGAAATTCGATAGATCATCTCGTGTTTTTCTTCTTCTTTACTTCTTCTTTTTTTTCTTTTTTCCTTTTCGATCGAAAACGAAAAAGAAAAGAAAAATGAATTTTAAAAATGGTTTCATTGGACTAAGTAATGTTGTGACAAACATGTAATGTGACGATGTGACGATTTTATGCTTGTTTCAACTTTATTATTATGCATTTGTATTATCCATTTATGCGTCTATTAAACATTGAACGAACGAACATTGAACTATATTGGAGATTACATTCGATCGATCCTAATCCTTATTAGATTATACGATACTACGATTAATTGTATTTCATTGAGTGGAAACGATACCACTGAACGTTTTTCCCGCAGGTAACGAAGAGATGGAAGAGTACAACGCGTTGTTGATGCTGAACAGAAGGGTTCGCACGATTGGAGAGGAGGAGGATTCCTCGTATTTCAACCCATTTGACTCGAGTATTGGGGGATCAACGAGGCTGGAGAAAATCATCGATCAACGTTACCAATCGAAATCCCACGTTGCCACCATTGGCGGGCCGTTCGTTTGCTTCGACTGTGGAAAGAGATACAAGTGGCACGACAGTCTTAGAAGGCACAAAAGGGTCGATTGTGGGACCACGGAGAAAAAATACTCCTGCCATTTGTGCGACAAAAAGTTTAAGTACCGATACGAGCTGCGAAATCATGTTTACGCTTATCACGATTAAAAATCTCAAGTTTTTTTTTTTTTCTTCTTTCTTTTTTTTTTTCTTCGAATCTTTCTCTCCATGGACTCGATTCACCATTTTGTTTTAAGGATTTATAAGAGGAAGTTTTCGCAAAATTTGCAATTTTGTAAAAACGCGTCTTCTGGCTTCTTTAAAGGATTAAAAATAAGCAAAACTTAAAATAATTTTAAGTCATAATTATTGTTATCGTAAGTTTTACATTATTGCGTCAACTTTTTGTTAGCGTGGATGCTCGTGCAAGCTTATCTTTTTTTTTTTTTTTCTTTTTCCCAAACTTATTGAATAGCAAGTTATTGAATAGTAAGAGAAGTACGAAGAGAAATCCGTAGAATAAGAAACTGCATCCATGCATTTTACGCATTATCGTCGTTAAAATCGTTAAATTGCGTCCCAAATCGCAATACNTTTTTTTTTTTTTTTTTTTTTTCTATATCTCTTCCTATTTTCTATCCTATAATCCATTCACAATTTTCAAAATGATAATCAATGTAATAATCAACTTGATGGATACAATTTGATGGATTTTATTTTTCGTTTGAATAAAATTGTTCCCATCATTTATCTTACGTTATTAACCCCTTGGCGCAACGCTTCGCTTGGTATCGCAGTAGATTACCCCTCGTAAAAATTTCAAAAAGCAAATCGATTGTAAAATCGTTTCCACAAAAATAAATTATATCGTACGTTTATTTTTTTTATAGTTATTGGATTACTCGCATATCACTCGATGGTAACACTCCAATGATCCAATTATTTTTATATATCGTTTAGTGGTTATCAAGGTTTGGCTGCGAGAAACCTGTATAAAAAAAAAAAGGTTGCGCAACGGTTCGAACTACGCTTTTAAAAAAAAAGATTCTTTCGCTATTTATACGCACAACGTGTGACGAATAAAGGGGGCCGTGCTTTCTAAACGGTTTATCTGTTTTCTTGAATTTCAGATGCCTACGCGTCGTTGCAACTGCCTTATGGTTTGCCATCAGGATTCCAACCTTACTCGGCCAACGTGAATTTATCCCAAAAAGACGAAATGAAATATTTGCGCGGCGATGGGAGCAACCTGATGAACATTTGTTTCGGTTGTGGGAAGAGGTACAAGTGGAGGGACAGTTTGTTGAGGCATCAAAGGGTTGAGTGTGGTAACAAGGAGAAGAAGTTTTGTTGCAAATTGTGCCCAAAAAAATTCTATCACCAGTACAAATTGAACGAGCATTATCAAGGACGGCACAAAATACCCAAGCCTCGTTAAATAAATATCAATATTAATATTACAGCGAACTTCTCTTGTTTTCCGATTTTATAATTTTTAGAAATATTTTTATATCATGATTTGTCGAAAGGCGAAAACGTTCCTTGAAAAATGTGAAAATACTTAAATCCGATTGTTTGACTGTTTCTTTTACGAGAAATAATATTTTAGAAATGTTAATCGAAATAAGACTGCTTTTAGAATACGTTTGAAGAATTATTATTTACGGCGTTTGAAAAATTTTTCCTTTTTTTCGGACAGATTTTTTTTCCCCTTTTTCTTAGAAATAATTTTGTGATTTTAAATAACGATATCGTTGTTTCAAATTTTCAAGAAAAAAATGATCGTTGAAATATTCTTGAAAAGAAGTTGTTGCACGTTAGATTTTGGTCATCATTGTTTTCATCGAAACTAACGAAATAAAATGGTCAAATTTCGTTTTTCGATTATAAAAATTTATTAGTGTCGATTACAACGATGAAGTTGCATCCTGCGATGCTCGTGCTCGATTTTTACTCGTAAGTATGCAAATAAGTTTCGATACCTGAACCAGTAATTTTCTAGCAACTAGTAAATTGTGGTAAGAATTGTATGTAAATGGCAGAAACCACAACCACTTGTTATATTTTTTAACGAATATCGATAACTATTTTAATCATCGAATTATTTTTAAATTTTAATAAAACGCAAGTTATTATCGTATTGCATCGTTTTTTCCTATTGGTCCACTGTTTTTTATCAAACCGTTTGTTGGATATTGTATTCGAATCGGCGATCGAATCGCGCTAATTTTGCGAAATAAATGAGTTAAAAAAAAAAAAAAAAGAAAGGAAAACTCAAAAGAAAAGCAGAAAAACTCTAAACCAAATTCTTAAATGTTGCAAGAAAAGTGTTATTATGCTTATATAAAAACTTAACGTGCTAATCTTTAACATTAAGCCTTGTTTGTGGTGAGCCTAAACCTTATATATGTCATTCCCTAAAAAAAAAAATCAATTTCATATTTAACCTCATTTTACGGGTTTCATTTAATATAACACGATAATATAAAAAAAAAGGAGAAATCTAACAAAATATAGATAAGATAAATTGCGTTTCACGATATTTGGACATAAAAATCCACATTCTATCTCTGTTGATAGGATCATTTTGCGAATCAAGAACTTCGGCACCAATCGGCAAAACTCGGACGGAATCGAGCGAGATATTCTCCCTCCTCTTTCAGCTCTCGAGCTCCCGAACCGATCTCGTCCGATTGTTGCCGAAGTCAAATTGCCACTCATTCCTATGTTTCAACTAAACTATTTCACTTGAAATAATACGAAAGCATCGAGATTTTTCACTCGAATTTTTTCAACTTATATCAAATATTAAATCACGCGATTTCTATGTCCAAGTAACAACTTGCAACTTTACATTTCAGACTTTTCGAATTCTTCTCGGGAAGATCGACAAAGTCTAGGAAAAGAAAAAATAAAAAAAAGAAGTTGCAACTCGAAGCAACGTGTGATTGTTTTCACGGTGATCGTTTAAATGTATTCATGCTCTGTGTAAGTCCATCCTTCTTCATCGATAATCCTTGTGCGACAATTAGCAATGTAACCAACCAATGTGACACTGAGACGCGAATCGTTGGAAGCGAATGGGGGAACGGGTGAACAAGCGCAGATATCTGATTCTGTTATCTATTTTCTAGAACGGAAGTACTCGCCAAGCGCAGCGATCGAATGGTACTATCAATACCAGACCTTGTATCTTCGACTGATGGCGGAAAATCAAATGATGGCAGAGAACAAGGTGGTTTTCGAGAATGGCAAGTGTTCGACCGGCAAAGCGCAACAACCAAGCTCTGGCAATTGTCTGAAAGAATTCGTTGCCACGGAGAAGTTGGCTATGGAGAACGGTGTGGACGAGATCCCGCCGGTGGGGAACCATGGAACGGCGAGCGTTCGCGATTCTTCCACCTACTCTTGTCCACGTTGCGGCAATGCTTATTCGAGGCCTCACTCGTTGAACAGGCATATTAGGTTCGAGTGCGGAGTGGAGCCTCAATTCGAGTGTCCCATTTGTCATAAGAAGTCGAAGCACAAGCATAATTTGGTTTTACACATGAGAACTCATCAAAAAACTTAAATACAATCAGAGAGAGAGAGAGAGAGAGAGAAAAAGAGAGAGAGAGAGAGAGAGAGAGAGAGAGAGAGAGAGAGAGAAATCATTCAGAATGAATCTTAATATATAATTAATGTGCGTATATAGTTCTAATTAAACGGTGATCTCTGATATCAAGTTGTTGATATGTTACCATGTATAGACTGATTCACTGCCTTCTTTTTTTGGAATATATTGATAAAGTTGTTATATACATATGTTGTAAATTTTAAGATGAAAGTATATAGGTATATATATATAGGACAATAAAGTAAAGGAGTAAAAGAAAGGTAATAAAAGATGAAACGAAGGTAAGAGGTTGTATATTTGTATGTGAGATATACAATGAATATATATATACATGGATATATACATGTATATGATAAATGCAAGAGATAGAAGAAGCCTATATGTAGAAGTAGAAAGATACATTATAACATTATATAGTAAAAATGAAATTATTACGATTGTACGCAATAGTGAAAATAAAATTATTTTATATCAAAAAAAAAAAAAAAAAAAAAAAAAAAAAATAAGATTACGATATAATACGATTTCTTATGGAGAAATTAATTTTCTGTATCATTGATTTTATACATCATCATCAAAATAGATAGCATGCTTGTATAAACAAATTTCATCGTATCAAATATCCATATTTCTTATAAAACCGTTTTGAAACATTGTGTTCCACGATCTAATTCTTTTACTTTACCGATCGAGAGATGTTGAATAATTTGCATGCCAGAAATCTGTCTTGTAAAAAAAACGATGAGAGAAAAATTTTTCGAAGCAAATTAGCACGATCATCGAGAGGAGAAGAAATTAGCGTTTCTTTCGCAATAGCATGGCTCAATGTAAGAATTCCTCGAATTTATATTTGTATACCTTCTTCGCTAAGTTAATATTAATATTCCGATATATTTATCGTGAAATCGCTTTATCTCATTATCTTTCGCCGAATTATTATCCGTTTTCGATATAAAATTCTTTCTCAAATCAAACGTTTCATCGTATGCTTAAAAAAAATGTTGCAGTTTGGAAGATGCTGAAGGATTTGGAGGACGGGCCACCATTTTTGTGTCCGAAATGCGGTCGTACTTATTCCCACAAGTGCAACTTAACGAGACATTTACGGTTGGAATGCGGTGTCGGGCCAAGATTTCAATGCGCCTGGTGCAAGAAACGATTCAAGCATCGACATCATCTGAGGGACCATCAGAGAATCCATCTTTACTCGAATTGCACATTTGAACTGCGAAATTGAGATACTTTCTCTTCCTTCATCAATTATCTATATATATATATATACATATATTTTTTTATATTTTTGCCAATTTGTTCAATTTGTTCAATTTATTCGATTATTTATTTTTCTCTATTTATTTATTCTTCCATCACTTGTTTATTTATTTATTCGTTCGTTAATTTATTCGTTTTTGTTCGTTCGTTTATTTATCAGTTGACAAAGAAAAATATATTTTTATTTGAATTGTTACACGCTTTAAACGTTATTTAATTAGACAACAATATTATAGTCATTCGAGACAAATGGTAACTTCTTCTCTCTGTTATCTGTGTGATACGTTCATTGTGAAAATAATATATAATGTCCTATTTTTTTTTTTTTTTTTTTTTTTTTGAATGTTACTTGTACTTGCTTTAAAAACTTACGTTTAAAATTCCCAAGTATAGAAGAAAAGAGAAGAAAGTACAGTAAAGTTACAAAGTATATAGGGCATTTAATCGAATGGAGGGAGAAAACGGTGTTGTAAGAGAGAGCGAATATCCATCGGTATTGAATTAAAATATCAAATTGATTTCTTATCTAAAGTAAGGAAGATATAATGCCATTTTTAAAGAGTGTTCACTACGAGAATATATATTATTTTTATGCGCATCGTTGTACATAAATAGCTAAAGTACTTAAAAAAAATAAAATAAAATAAAAAAAAAAAAAAAAAAAAAAAGATAACAATGAATCGTCCGACTTGAAACTTGTACGAAATTACCGAGTTGGATATTCCCAAAACGGCGTCTAAGAAATTTAACTATTTAAAATTAGAATATACTTTCAATGTTTGTGATTGGTGTGATCGTCGAATCTGTGCCAAAAGAGAGGTATTAATTAATTAAGTATCTACTAGCATGTAAGTCGCAACTAAATGTAGACGGGGTAGATTTCTCTTGTGCAGAGAGCAACTAGAACGAAGTATACAAAACGAGCCAACTCCTGGCTCGAAACGAATCCGTCTTAAATAATTAGAAGTGTGTGGGATCTTGAAATTATAAATTTGGAAAGATCGAGAAAATTCGGGTAGAATCGGTTCGAATCTCGCCATTATATTCGACATCTTGAAAAAATTGAAGAAGTTTTAGATTCACAGTTTTAGATTCGAGTCTGAAATGTTTTGAAATTTTGAGAAATAATGTCCTATTCACCCGAATTTTTTTCCCTCGTTCGATGATTGCCGAGTCAACCATCACGCACACTTCTAATGCTATCAAGTTTTTGTAATCCGGTGCTTATTGCGTATTAGAGATAAAGAGCCGCTAAGGAATTAACGGCTTCGCAGCTTAACACGTTGAAACTGTGCAAATGAAAATGATGTTTTGGAGAACAATTGCAGATACCTCTTAACCGTGCCAAAGATATGTTCTAGTTTTTACGTTTTACGAGAGATCCACGTACACAGTAAATGGTATCTCTATATACCTGTGGTTAAAAGATAAAATAATCTCTGAAGCTGTATTTTAATTCAAGAGAACGAAATATGTATAGACTTTATAGCATATATATAACTATATTGCAATGGAATATAGTATATATATATATATAATATATTGTATAATAGTATAAGACTTTCCTACGGAAAACGATAGTGCAATATATATAAGTAAATATCGTGTTATCTTCTAAAGGTTGATTGGCTAGAAAGAAAAACCTTACGAGAGTTTGTTCGATTAAATCTTGAAAAGTGGAATGAAACGTTTCATTGAAAACAACACCGTGCCGTGTAAAACGCATCCATTTTTGGCAAACGCTTCTTTTATGATACGCGTACGAAGAGAAACTATTTTATTGTAATATTCGCTTACTTTTTTGGGTACCTACTTTGTAAGAAAATAATGCAACTTGTCTCAGAGCTTCCTGAAAATCTGGTTCATGGTAATGTTTAAGTACATTGCAAGTACAAGATAATGCAAATTCTCTGTGTTGTACGTACCTATTCATATTGTACATATAAAGCGTTACTTACTAGACAAATTTCAAATCGAAATGAGAAGAAACGGAATGGGAAACAGCGTCTTTATCATAGTTATTATTATATCAACGATTATGTTAAAAGTTTTAAGACTTAGTAGTAAGATTAAGTCAGGTTTTACAGTTCCTTTATTGTCCGAAGCATGAACGCGAAACTACTTATAAAGATAAGAAAAAAAAAAAAGGAAGGGGAATGTACGTGAAATGTTAGGATAAAAAAGTAATTTTCGTATTTTATAGATGTAACGTAAGCAGCAGCATAATTTTCGGATATGTTGCGAGCTTAATGTTTTTTTCGATCACTCAACAATAGCGTATCGCGTGAAACGATGACGAATTGCGTTTATTTAAACAAAAGACCTATATGAACACCTTTATGAACAAAATAAATTTACTTTTTATGAAAAATTTCTTCTTTTTATTCTTATTTCTTTATTTATTGCTTTCAATTATTGATAGTTCTCTCTGGAACTAATGAAATTTTAATTATTAATCAATTTACGAATTATTGACATTGTTAAAAGATTAGATTTATTTAGTTAGATTCGATATCATAGATTTATCTTCTTATTATTAGTTAAATATAAATTTAAAATCAATCGAGAAACTTTAACAACAATTTTTACTGTTAACACATTATATATCTCATTATTTGTATGATTACGTGTGAAATATAGACAAAGAAAGCAAATAGTGGAAAAGAAACAAAGATAGGATAAAAGATTAAAATCAGCGCCATCTCCAGAGTGCCGCAAATGAAACATATATGACAAAGATAGAAAATAATAGAAGAAGGATAGAGATAAAATAGGAATTGACTGGTAGTGCCATCTCTCGGCTAACTAAGATATTTCTAATAAGATATATTGAAGATATATTGAAAGAGTAAAAATTGCTTATTATCTCGAATGATAAAAACATTTTTTTAAAGAATTATTTATTTAAAAGCATTCAAAGATGGCGCTGATTTTTCAATTTTTTACTCGATATTTTTTACTATTTGCTTTCTTTATCTATATTTATTCTATAAATTCATTTTTATAATATATTTAAAAATCTTGTGCTCATTGATCGTTAGCTTTTTCATACTTTTTCTTCGTTCTTTTCATTAAAAACTCTATTACGCTTGCTCTATCAAAGAAATCAGTTGATGGTAATATACCGACTGCAGATATACATAATCCTTATATTCCTATAGCATAAAAATGTACAACAATACCAGTTATCGATAAAATATCAGCAAAAACTGTATCTATCAATTTAAAAGTAATTTATCGCTTTAAAATTCATTTTTTCATTTCGAACGTGAAATATACTTATCGCTTATCGTAACACGATAATCGATTGATTAAAATTGGTCGTAAATACGATAGAAATGATATTTAACTGCGCAATCAAATTCAAATATTGCATCACAGTGCGATTTATTGAGTATTAAACAATTATTAGCGATTTCTTATACATCGGTTAATCACTTCATCGACACTGGGGCGAAATTATATACGTTTCAAGGTTTACCAAGCGTCAACGCGCAATATAATCGAATCGAATCGAAAGTTTCGAACAGAACAATAGGCCGAGAATAGTAACTGCTAATTTCTAATTATATCATGAGAGAGAAGCTGACTGTTTCAACGTGGTTTGCACGTGCAACTATTCGATATATATTCGCGTTTCGGCGCGATTCAATTTGCCGTGGCGACCTTGAGAGGGCGGAAGAAAGCAGATTTTTGCGGGAAGGAGGGTCGAGGACGGGCCAGGAAGCAAGTCGATGCTCGTTAGGTCGATTGCGGATCCTTTTCCGTAGGGATGGAGAGATTCCTGCGCGTTGACGTGTTATACTATATGGAGAGAAGCAACGTATACGTGCGATCCAGCAGGAACCGCCGCCAGAAAATCAATCCAGAACGTCATACTGTCGTGTGTATCAACATTGGAAAATCAATGGTAACCCGTGACGTAGGAGTCCCGCCTCAGAATCGACCAATAGGCTTGCTTTCTCGTCCCCACCTTGCCAATCTTTTACACCTACCCACACGAGCATCGGCGTGCTCATTCCGTAGCAGACTGCTGCATCGACCGGACGCGCGTGATCGAGAACGTTGTTGAAAAGGCAGCACGCCGAGCTACCGTTAAAAAAAAGCGACGAAGCTAATCCTATCCGTGAAAGCACACGACGTGTATGCAGTTTTCCAGTCGACACAGCAATCAGCAGCGATTGGAACACGATCGGCAACAAGCGACGACTGACAATTTCCATAGTAGCAGTGACACGTCGTTGTTGTCGTCGGCGGCATCTATTCAAATCGGTAGAAAAACCGATCGAAATTGTACGCAGTCAATTTCGGTTCCGTTCGATTTGAAGGGGATACACGTAATCGAGGATAAAATCGAAGGATACGGTTCGCGAAAGAACGAAAAAAATATTTGCTCGGTCGTTTTAATTCCGTAAATTCCCGCTAGAGAGAAGAAATCCTCTTGTTGCATTTGGTGAAGCGAGACCGCCGAGTGTTTCGACGGATTCTTTTGGAAAAATTGTCGACGATTGCCGAATCCCAGGAGCTGTGCGATTTGAACTTTCTAGAAAGACGGAGCGAGAAAGACAGAGGCTAGGTGTAGAGCTAGGTGAGAGAAAAGGAAGGAAACTTGCCGCGGGATAGAGGGAACGAGTGTGCTCGCTCATCGAGTGCCGGCTATCGAGATGGCGTTTATGATGCCCGTTATGAAAAACGAGTGGGACATTTACAAGACCAACCGCAGTCGGCGATCTTCCGAGTGTTCCAATCCTCAGGCCTGTCGCAGTAGAAAGGTGAGTGTGTTTTGCGCGTTATAAAACGAGCAGTGTCTAAAACGAGAACAGAAAGCGCGCGCTCCAATTGCGTTTGTTGTGTTGCATCCGTTGCTCGTTTTTTTCGCGCGAAATTTCATACAAGCGACAGATAAATAAACATGGCCTATATTTTGATTTTCTTTTCGATAGTTTGACACAAAGATAAGAGAGAATATACTTGAATAATGATATTGCGTTAAAATCAACGCGTGTTAAATTTTCGCGTGTTCAAATGTCATCGTTAAACGTTAACACGTGCCCGAAACTCGTTTGACAAATCGTAAAAATGTATTAATTTCGAATCTCTCTCGTGCATGGCATATTCATATTCTTACATACGCAGGATCGAGAGCGTCGGTCCCAAATAATTTCACGGTCAGCCGGATCGTCGATTACACGCAAGGAAAGTGGCATGACGACGAATACGAAAGAGTCCGGCGTTTATCGTGGCACGTACGCGAAGTAGTCGTAAGTAGTCGTAAGTAGTCGTAAGTAGTGCCGACAGCCTGATATATGTATGTAGTATATCGCTGACGAAGAAAACATAGCGGAAAACACGTTGCTTACACGCTTCTCTCGGTGAAAATCTGACAACGTGATTCTTTTTTCTTTTATTTTTTTCCCTCCTTTCCGTTCTTCAACGTGACGCACAGTTGCGCAATAACTATACTCAATTCCGTAATGCATCGCGCGTGATAATCTTTCCGGTCATATCGCTTCATAAAACGATATGTTACCCATAGCATTGTTAACAGATACCAAATACCGGATGAATTTCTTCTCTGATGGTTTCATCATCGATCATATTTTTATCGTTACATCTTTTTAATCCACTCGAGACGAGATCTTTTACAAATAAACGCTAAATACAAATATTTGAGAAAAAATTATAATATAATTGTGTAAACAATTTGAAACAAAAGTCTCGTTCAAGATTATTCCATCAGTCTCGAAGGAATTATAAAGATAATGCATATTGCACTACCGATTTAACGATTTTCTCGTTGGAACACGCATATGCGTTTCGTCGATATACGTGTCGTTCTGTGTAGCATCGATGTCGGGCAAAGTTCGAGGAACGTGAGACACGTCGTAAATCACATAGAACTACGAACCGCGTTAATCGATAATTATATTGCAGTCCCCAATGTCTGCTCGTGTTCTAACACTTTCTACGGACAATCTCTAACTCTCGCGGTGAAATTTATCGAATATTATTCCGTATTTCGATCGAGAAACTTGGCAAAATTTAAAAAACAAAAAAAAAAAACTTATTCGAATACCGTGTCGTAAATCTTGTCGAATACACAATTTGTTTTTTCTTTTTATTCTTTTTTATTCGAACGTTGTTTACATAAAAGATACGCAAGAGTCACGAGGAGCTAGGAATCGTCGGGTTACCTGTGACGAGATATTACGTAATCGCGCGTAACCAAAGTACGAGAATCTGCGACGAGAAATTCGCCGTGTTGTGGCTCACGTGCGCACGTGCAATTCTTATTGGCGACGCGCTACGTTGAGAACCACTGTTCGATCGTAACACAGCACCGCATCGGGAGTACTCGGCCTTGCTGCAACCGCGCCGCTAAATCCGCCCCACGAAAATATGTATTACGTCGCGTACGGATCCCCGATCGTTGATAGTTCACTGCATTACCAGCCGGCATGGACGAACACGGCACGTGTTGACGCGTACACTTCTTGATACAATAAACATTGGATAAGTAGCCGAAACTTGAAACTCAATTTATGGTGTAGCGGAATCAAAATGTAATCCCTGATATAATAACCTGACCAAAGTTCTCAGTTTCCTTCGCGTCTTGTCGTTGAACGTGGAAAAAGGAGAAGTAATGGTGGAGTAATGAGAATTGAAATTTAATCCCGATATCGGCCCGATCGAAGTTCCGAGTTTCCTTTAGTAGGTTGAATGAACGTAGAAAGCGTAGAAAAGGACAGCGGGTGAAAGAGAAAAAAAGCTGAAAGTCAAAGTAAACACGTTACGAGAAAAGTTCCCTCCATTTCCTTCACTGGATATCGGGTTATTGCGTTGTGTGTATACAATCGTTTCGGGAACTTATCTAATGTTTACCGTATTCGGAAACCTGCCCAAGTAATTGTATTCGACCAAATCATAACGTTTCACTCGTTGTATATATTTATCACTTCATCCAGCTTCGTTTCTCAAATTTTGGTGTGAGATGTCTGTAAGACAAAAATCTAGCTTTTTTTTAGATTAACTATTGGGTCATTCCTTATACGTAATTTTATTTTAAAAATCTATTTTCAATGGAAAAACTGTAACAACAACTTTGTTTATCCCTTCGTCGTTTTTAATTTAAAAAAAAAAAACTGATCTAACGTTTCGCGTGAAGATAATTCGTTGAAAGTGATTTTAAAATCGTTCACGGTATATCGCTGATACCGATTCGTCCGTCAGTTTATCAAAACAAATGATATTTTGCAATTGAAATTCTCCACTTAAAACATTACCTATAGGATGACCTAATAGGTACTTAGATTTCACCGCTGCTTTCCTTTCATTACAAAGCGTAAAGAAAATTCGTAAACATACAGCAGTGCAAACCACCTGTCGAACATCAATAAGGTGAATTTTTCGAACCAATAGTAGAATACGAAGTGAAAGTAGTTAGTTTCGCGCACATTTCAAAAAAAAAAAAAAAAAGAAACTATTCTATCGCTATTTGAGCGTCTTAGTTAATCATCACGATTATTGATCGTTCCATCCTCGCAATACCAAAAATATACCTACAAATATACCTACAAATTGTAGATAGTGTAAATAAAATATATGTAATTCCCTTTGTAAATAATGACTGTTCGGAAAGAAACGAGGAGAAAATATATATACGTAATATATATATCATAGAATTCACGAGTTGATAAATTTTTATAAATCGCTGTTCATTTTTATTCAATCTACATAAAAAAAGAGAGAGAGAGAGAGAGAGAGAGAAGGGAGATGAAGAGAGGTTGGTATCGCGAGGGTCAACGATTGTAATATAAAGTAACTCGAATGTTAAACGGAGGAACGATATATTTTCTGTTGGCAGGTGTCAGAATGTTCAAAATCAGAGGGTCCGTCGTTGTCTACCTCACCGGGATCGGACTTCTTGACATCGCCCGCTCATCGTTCGGTCCCTCTCACGTCCCGCCATTTCTCGAGGACGTCCTCGAGGGCGTCCCAGAACTCGTTGCAAAGCCCGAGCAAGAGTACCGGCTCGTCCCCACCGAAAACCGGGAGCTCCAACTCCCTGAACAAGTTTCACAACCGTTTGGTGGACAAGCTGAAAAGGTCGTTGAAGAAGGCTGAGGACACAACGGAGGATCAGAGAAATTTGTCGTGAAACAACCAAGGGGTTTTGGGCCGGCCACCGATTCCCGGCTCGAAACCGATCGAAATAAGGCGCACCTCTGCACCCGTTACCGCGTCCGCGACTATCTACGAGGGGGTTGTACGATCCTGCCCGGATCAATCGTCTTCGGCATGGTAGAGCACACAGAGGAACCGACAATACGCGTAGCTGGCAACAACGACAGGATCGGATCAAAATAATCCCCCTTACGAATCATTTACGGGTAACAACAACAACAACAACAACAACAACAACAACAACAACAACAACAACAACAACAACAACAACAACAACAACACCAATATCAATAACAACAACAATAACAACGACGACTACGACGACGACGACGACGACGAGGACGATGACGATCGATCGATTTTTGCGCGTGAAAGCATGCTCGAGAAACCTCGACGTGACTCGATTCCGAAGAGAGGAGGAGCGCGAAGAGAAAGTGGCGCGATCTTCCGCGAGAAGAGGAGAACTTCGATCGCGGGAGAAGAAGAATTCTTGGGAAAAGGAGATCGAGCGGACAAAGAGCGGCCGAGGGTGAAAGATTTTCGTGGATGATGTTCCTACCAGACGAATCCTCCGGTACCTGTACGTTTCTACCGCTCTCTTCTGCGTTTCTTTTGTACAGTGCAATTTACAGTGAGAAACTGTAAACGAGATTTTTACCGTTTTCTTTGTTTTTTCTCTTTACATTTTCTTCTTTTTTTTTTCTTTTTTTTTTTTTTTTTTTTTTTTTTTTTTTTTTTTTTTTGTTGTTTTGCCCTTGCTTACTCGCAAGAAGATCGGAAGAAGTCTCTGGATGAACGAGCCACGAACGAGCCGCGAGATTTAACTTTCTTATTTTCGATATGAAATTGATTATTGTTCCGAACGAAATGAACGGAATTCTTATTGTGGATAATTGTTTAGGATGACGAAGATATAGAGAAAGAGAGAGAAAGAGATAGAGGAGAAGGAGAAAGAAGGAGGAGGAGGAGGAGGAGGAGGAGGAGGAGAGAAAGATATGCGGAAGAGAGCGAAGGGATTAATAAACGAATTAGAAACGAGCCTCCGTCCAGTTAACGCGGAAGCTCCTTTATTAAAGGAAAGGACGAGGAAAGGACAACGAGCAGTGGAAAAAAAACGAGCGACGAGAGAGAAAGATCCAACGAAAGAGGTACATAATCACGAATGGAATTCCTCGTTATCGACGTTAACATCGCTGGCGCGTTACGTTCAACTGCGTTTCATTCTCGCTATCGTTTCGCGTTCGTTTTCGCGCGCGTATATTAATTAACGGAAGGTTCGTGGCCAGTCGGGATCGATAAATGGATCTTAGACCTAAGATAAAAAGGAAAAGAAAAAAAAAAAAAAAAAAAAAAAGTTAGTTCCTTCACACACGTAAATATTAAATCGCGCGCATTAAACCTCGGGAACGACTTGACCATTCACTTTCTGCTGTTTCAAAAATTTGCTCTTTTTTCAAGGAACATAAGAAAAATTGATCGTTTTTTATATTTCTGTTTTTTTTTCTCTCTTTCTTTTATATGTAATTTTTTTTTTTTATCTTCATTTACGTAAGTCACGTAGTTAAACGTAGAGAATTCTATTTCGTTACGAATATTTATTATATAGAGTAGTTTCGTTTATTTACTTTATTTACTTTACCCGTTTTTTTTCTCTCTCTCTCTCTCTTTTAATTAATTAATACGTTTATATCGTATAAACTCGATTGTAAAAATATGTTTTTGAAACATTAGGACAAGCAGAAAAATGGGGTGCGTAACACACGCGTCGAAGTCAAAGGAGTTCCCCGGTTAAAGGGTCTCGCATACGACAACCGGAAACGCTTGTTTTCATCGTTAAAGATTACTTGCTGCCTCCAATGGGGAATATGCGTGCGTGTACGCGAAAGCTGCGAAGGGATATTATATATATATATATACATATACGAGATATATATATGTATATATATACGAGATGCGCGTTATATTATACACATACAATTATAATTAGACGAGCTAGAGGAAAAGAAAAGGAGCCTAAGAAAAGACTTACTTATTTTAAATCGCGTATCGTTCGAGCGAGATTATCTGTACTTACACGCGTATAAATATTTATTTCAAGCTTTCGTTGTAAATTCCGTCTCGCGTACAATTGGATAAATACGATATGCAAATACGTCTTCGAAACGATACGCGAGCATTTTTTTACCAACCCTTATATCAATTTTTTATCTTCGCGTAAATTGTTGTACGCTTGTTATTTGTTAAAAAGAAGAGGAAGAAAAGAATTACTAGTCCTCTCTTTTCGTTTTATTTTTCTTTAGATTGTATATATCGTTCTTTTTGATACTTCTTTTTTTTTTTTTTTTTTTCTTTTTAATCGAAAAACGCGTTCGAAAATTCATCTCGAAAATTTTGTTCGAAAATTTTGTTCAAATATTAGGCATCGGCTACGGTATCGTTTCGAGGTGAACGTATTCGAAGATGCCCACGATGCCCTTCTTTCCGCTATATTATATAAAAGATATGCAATCTTTTTTTTTTTTTTTTTTTTTTTTTTTTTTTTTTTTTTCCAAACGATCCTCGCAGCTTTTATCGAAATGTATCATAGCGTTTTCCCCGTGTCCCGCGTTTGAGGTACCGGATTTTGCTGTTTTTCAATTAATCGTTACGAAGCGTTTGTTAAATTCTTTTATAGTATATTATATTACTTCCGTCGAGATATGCGGTCAAGTTTGTTATTCGTTATATATACGTTATTATTAATAATCGAGCGATCATTTTTTGAGAAATGGGGAAAGTGAAAACGAAAAAGAAAAAACGAAAAAAAGAAAAAGAAAAAAAAGAAAAAACGAAAACAAAAAAAAAAAAGTGACGCAAATTGGACGCAGTACGAACGTCTCTGTTGAGGACATCGAAATCATAGAGGGAGACATCTTATGTGCAATCGTGCAAGTAGAAGAAGAATCGATCGATTCTTTTCCTTTCTTTCAGTTTAAATATTTTCAATAGTAGCGAAAAGTAAAAAAAAAAAATTGAAAAAAGAAAGTTTAAGACCAAAGAGAATTTATGATTTCGTATGATTCGTGATATTGTTCTTCGGGGGGAGGGAAATTTTGCGAAGCAAAATATCGGACTCGTCTTAATTCGACAGTATTAAATTAAACGTAAGATAAAAGTATTTTTTTTTCCTTTTTTTCTTTTTTTTTTTTTTTTTTTTTCTTTTTTTTCGTATTTTTAATTCAAGCGTATAATGTATGGTGACATCGTCTGCGTCCATTCTAGCCGCAATTTTCAATTTTTAACGAGACGATTACGCGCTTTCCTTATCGTTTTGCAAAATTACGAAGTGGGAGCAATTATACGATACCGCGTGTAACTCTGTGATACCGTAAGCTATAAGGTAGAATTATTTTGCAACGATCATATAAAAGAAAAACGACAAAAAAAAAGAAGAAGAAGAAGATGAAGAAGATGAAGAAAAAGAAGAAAATATGGAGGAAGGAGTTATGGGGAAATGTTATTGTTACTACTGAAAATTCGTACGAACGCTTCGATTCTCCGTCAATCAAATGCGCGTCTTTTTTGGCAGCGAGGGCGACAACTTCTTTCTTCGTTCAGCAATAATAGAACGAGAACAAACGATCGAATGATTCTTTTATCTTCTGATTCTCGATCGAATATTTTGAATCTATCGCTGTTCTGTAATAGTAGATAGATATAGAGAGATATACGATAAAAAAAAACCCCCTATGCACATGTGATTAGCTACAAGAAAGAAACGTACGTAGAAAATTTTAAAGTTCCCGCCAAATCGATAGAATCAGGTTGACCTAAAGATGACAATAAATTCGTTTTTATTTCATCTATTATTAGATCGACACCGTTTTTTCTTCTCACTGCTACGTTATTTTATTACTAATTATCTCTTTAATTAATTTTCTCATTTTCAATTTAATAATAACTCGAACCTTCGACACTAGTGTGTCAGAGGGACTACTGTGCAACTAAACACTGTGAATACGGGGTTCTTGCTTTTGCTTCTAAATTTTTTAAAATTAATCAATCCTCAAAAGACGATGTAATTCGTACCGTGAATATTTTCTCTCTCTCTGTTTAACAAAAAAAAAAAGAAAAAGAAAAAGAAAAAGAAAAACGAGGCGAACGAGGAAAGAAAGAACGAAAGAAGGAAAAAAGATCAAATACCGAGAATGAGAGGATTAAATTCGCGAAAGTTGCCGTTACACGTAAGACTGCTTTAGAGAAACAGGAAAAAAAGAAAAAAAAAAAAAAAAAA
>NW_025222452.1:1685393-1685823 GCF_014066325.1 Apis laboriosa
AAAAAAAAAAAAAAAAAAAAAAAAAAAAAAAACGTCGAAGCGACACCTCGCCCATATATTTCGTCCCAACGTCCCGTTTCATCGATTTGTACTGATTAGAAAACAGTGGTGTTACTAGAGTTTTAGAGATTGACGAGATGATACGATCTATTTATTATGGCGGCCTCGGACCGCGGAGTAAACGTGGATTGGGGCGGGGGAGGAGGGGGAGGAGGGAGGGGGCCTTGGCAATTAATTATCATTTTTATATATGTATATTTATGAAGTTGATTAAAAAAAAGAAAAAAAAAAAGTAAACTAAAAAATTATAGATACACGCAATATTTCACGTAAAATTTTTCTCTTTCCAGCTCGATCCACTTTCATTCTACGGTCGCAATGCCCGTGCAAACAATATAAAGCTATATAAATTTTCATATAGGTATATATA
>NW_025222452.1:1685900-1765678 GCF_014066325.1 Apis laboriosa
TATATATATATATATATATATATATATATATGTATATATACATTATTCGACGATTTGACTATTTTTTGTATAACTATTGCAACTATTTTATGGTTATTCGTTATACCTCACTCGGGATATTTTGAGCTGATTTTTAGCGCGTGGCTGAGGAGATGGGAGCTACAAATTATCGGAGAAAAAAATAAAAAAATAAATAAATAAATAAATAAGTAAAAATCAATAAAACATTTTTCGTATTTAAAAGTACAAATTGATAGTTTCAGTTTAAATAGGACAAATTCGATTTGTCAAGTAATAATACAGTGTATATTACTAATATGCTAATTTTTCTCGCTCGTTTACAGAGTATATGTGGTGAGCTTCACGTAGAGGAATGTACATTTCTAAAACGGCCTCCGAATAACGCTTTCGTAATGTATTAATGTAAGATGTGCCCGTCGTTTCATATCTTGTGCAATATTTTTCCAATACAGAGAAATAAAAAAATATATATATATATATAGTATATATATTGTCGCTTCCACGAATTCGAAAGCAAAAAACAGTGTATTCGTCGTTATCGATCGCAGAGAGATCATCGTTGAAAGATCGTTCGAAAAGACTTTTCTCCTCAACCATGACGATTGAATGTCACTGCCAAAATCCCCACGATCGCATAAAAATATAGTATGTACATGGTCGATAGACTAGACGAGCGGATGTTGCTCGGTTTCTCGGCTATCCGTTCGTTATCCGCCATCACAAATTTTTGTCATCTTTTCACTATTTTTTTTTTCTTTTTTTTTTTTTTATCTTGTGTGTATTTATTTATTTTTCTTTCTTTCTTTCTTTTTTTTTTTTTTTTTTACAAATTTTAGCAATTTTTGTCGTTAAAAAAAAGCCCGTGACACTCGCTCTTCTCCATCCTTGTTTGAAATCTCGTCGCGAAGAGTGAAAATGCCGAAGAGTGAAATGATCGTTAAATATTTTTTTCGAATTATCAATCTCTCAAGAATCGCAGAAAGAAGAAAAAACGACGTGTATATGATATAGTATACACGATACAGTGTGAATATTTGAAATTCATATTTTTGTTTTTTTTCTCTCTCTCTTTTTTTTTCTTTTTTTTTAAATATACTGAAACGTGTTATCGATCTACTTTTCTTTTCTGCTTTTAGACGTATACGTCTACCACGTATATGGAATAATGTACAAAATAGAAAAGAAAGCGAGATGACGGGTGCACATTCCATGAATATAATTATACATAACTTATATAAAATAACGAATCTGTTAGCGTTTGTTAAGACATCCGAGTAAGATATATTACACGCAAAGATAACAAACGAATAATATATCTAAAGTTTGAAAGCTTACGAATAGACTCGGTTCATCATTATCATATATCGTGATTTTTATGTCATGTTCAATAAATGAGTTTTAAAATATTGATACAATGTGTTTAATATTCGCACGTCCTAAAAATTTTTTTCATCGTTTTTTTTTTTTTTTTTTTTTTTTTTTTTTCTTCTAGGATCGATCCACGATAAAATTCGTCGTCACGATGATATCACGTATTCGTAACGTTACGAAACCTTACGAAATATATATATATAATTTCAACGCGAAGTTGCTTAAATCTATACAATGTGCAAAATACGTGATATTTCGGATTATCATTGTGACTCGTGATTCTTAACATTCTTTAATTATAATTCTTCGGTATTATCTAACCACGATGATGATAACTATGATCGTATCGATGTATTCGACAAATAATGTTTGCATTATATATATATATTTTTTTTTTTTAGAAAATGTTTTGAGACTAATTAAACAACAAATTCTAATCTAAACGTAGTAGTAGGATCGATCAAGGCAAAAGTCTGTCCAATTTTGTTTTCGATAATTTTTATCTTTTATAATAAATGCCATTCGCTTAAAATAATATTGATTTTATTATTCGATATTTAGCCACAAAAATGGTGAAGGTCTATCCATTAAGAATACAAAATCGGTTCAATTTTATTTCAAGATATCGTGAATTCAAAGTAATTCGACAGGTAGGTAATAACTATTTACTTGTCTTGCAAATAACTCGAAAATTATCGATTATCGAAATGATATTGTGTGACATGGTGGATTGGAAGAAACGTGACAAGGAAGGTGAGTCAAGCATTTCGATCGTAATCCTTCCAGAATTTTCCACGAGGCACATTTCACAAATGCATTCTTCAGATCTCTGACGATTTCAGAGAGAGAGAGAGAGAGAGAGAGAGAGAGAGAGAGAGAGAGAGAGAGAACGTAGATCGGATAATTTTGATCTCGCGTTCGCGTCATTGTTAACGTCACCGTGGCCGGCGTTTGCTTCGTAACGTAATAACGCGACGAGTAACAATGAATCAACGAGCATTTCCACAAAATTTGCATTGCGAAATTGATTACCGTTTTGTTCGCTTTTTATCAGAAACGTTAAATGAGAGATAATGCACGATTCACGGTTGCGCAAGAAAAATTCACAGGTAATCGTAACCGGATAATGTTTACGATCACGCTCGGTGAAATATTAGAATTGATGAGCATTCTTAAGAAAAGAACTCGTAAGACGAAATAAAGAATGGAATAAATTGTTGGAATTTTTTTTTTTTCTTTTTCTTAACTTTTTAAATATATATATATATATATATGTACATCTCTTTGATGCAATGAAACAAAAGAAATCTATTATACGTTTTAAATTAAATTTGCGTAAATTTTTCGTAAAATTTATTCGGAAAGTTTTTTTCTTTTTTTTTCCTTCGACCGATCTTTTATTTATTTCACTTCTCAAATGATTCAAGCTTAAAAAAATTCAACTTGAACTTTTGTCCTCTTTGTGACGTTTCGAAGAATGGTAACTTGTCACGTTAATAAAAGCGATATTTACAAAAAATTTTAACAAAGAGAGCTGTACGGAAAAATGTGTGCTCTACGATAAAATGCGCGAGTGAAAAATTATTATCGATTGTAGATTTTTATCCGATACGTCAATACATTATCGAAAACGTTGAATCATAACGCGGTAAAATAAAATGCAATATAAAAATCCGAAGAACAGATTAAGAATAAGAATTATAAGGAAAGAATTTAATCTCAACTTAATCTCTGATCTCTTCGAGAAAAATCATGGAAATGAATCGATTCGATGACAAATTCTAAAAAAAGAAAAGAAAAATCGGTTAACCTTCTTTTCTTAATCCGATTCAACGAACGAAGAAAAATAAAAATTACGTGAAATTTTTGACGATCATCGATCAGCTTGAAATCCGTATATTTATATGCAGGCAGCGTGATTTCTCAGCGATAGCGATGTCGAAAGACGAGAGAGGAAGAAGAAGGGCTGAATGCACGCCAAACACGTCGAGCCAATACTCGACAGTCTACGCCACTGGTTTTCGCGAATGGAAATTTCCACGATGCGAGGAGGAGTCGCTGCGCGCGATGTGTCACTGTTTGACTTATTAGAGAGGAAAAAAAAAATTGTACCGGCAAATTGTATACAAGGAGTAAACACGTGGAGGGCAAGATCACGTTTTATACGTACATACACACATACTGCTCGTTTATGGGTGCAATTTGTCTCGATTGATACCGATCGATATACGCGATCCTATTTTGGAATTGGCCAGAACAAGAGAGCTAGAACATAAAGACACACAGGAAGGAAGTTGTAATCGTAGAACGATTACACCCACCACGCATTATCTCGTCCCATTGCTGTTCTAGCCTTGCGCATAGGCTCGATCGGTAAATTAACTCGTCGTATCCTTCAAAAATCTTCCTCTAAATTCCTTTCCTTTAATTAATTTAATACGTCGAAACAAGCGCAAGTTTCATTGCATTATATAGTATATCCTTTTCTTTTAATCCTTCAAGTCTCATGGATAGCGATCTCTCTAACTGATCGTAGATCACTTCCTTTCCGCTTGGCCATCTTCCATTCGGACGGATTACGCCGTATGACGTCGACCTTGGGGCGAGCAAATGGTATCCTGTCCTTGGCCGAAGTTGCGGTGGAATCCTACCGGTAAAATCGTAATCGGGATGGCGGTTCGATATTTCGAACGGTATTTACAACGGAGCCTCTGTTGCATACAAAGTGGCGCGGTTTGCACGAAATCGTGCGTCTATTTGGGGAACGGAGACGCTCGGAATCGTAGCTATTTGTAGAATGACCGGTGTCGTTCCCGAAAAACCGTCCGCGCACAGTTGCGAAGGAAACCGCAAGGCGATGAACAGAGGGCGCGATGGGATGCGTTGTTCGAGCGAGCACGGTGGGACAAGCACAGGTGGAACGGTCGCGTTCGGAAAAGAATTCAGGTCGATGGACTTTCTGGCTGGTATACGGAATAGGGTCGCCGATCAATACGTTCGTACCGCCGACTATGTACTATTTCTAACTCGTTGTGAATTATTCTTAGAACTTGTGAACTCCTCTCACGTAGATTCGATTAAGACGCTGCATGCCTTTGGAAATTCATGAATTCGGCGGCGATCGAGATGACACGCACGAGAAACGCGGCGCGAGTCCGGCCGGGAGGGGGGGAAGAGAAGGAAGGGGGGAGGGAGGTCGTCCGGTTCGAAGAAATAGACGGACGTTACACGCTTATCGATCCTTCTTTACCGTTTTTCCTTTCGTTTGCAATAAAATTGCGAACATGGATGCAGGTAAATATAAATGAGTCTTACGAATGAAATGACAACGATTTTAGACATGTGAATAATACGGCTAATCTCTCGAGAGGTTCCTGTGAATATGTTCTGTTGAACGTAGTCAGTGATCAGATATCTATTTGGATAAACGTTTTAAATTAATTTTACCAAAAGTACATATATATAACGGGAAATAGATAAGATAAACAGTTTCTTCCTTTAGGATTAATTAACAGTTTCGAAGAATAGGTTTTTATACAAATTCTATTGTTTCACTTATGAGAAAAAAAAAAGAAACTTGTGATTTATCGTTCGTACGAGATAAACGAACAATGTGAACCAATAAGTTCGATTTCCAATTGCAAAACGTTTATTGAACGTTCAAGTAATTGATATACGTGTATATCAATTTTACAATTGTAAAAAAAAAAAAGAGGTCTTCTTTCGGTCGAAAAATAAATTTCTAGATAACTAACTAACTCTAATTTGCATATCTAATATTAATTTTTTTACGCTGTATCTGCATATTACATCACGCATTCAATTTTCCATTAATCCTTCGACAATCCGAAATGATAATATACGAATCATTCTAAATTGACGATGAATATAACTAATTTGTTATAGATAAAATTGTAAACAATTTACCATTTTTTTTTCTTTTTTTTTATTTTTCTTCAATCGTGTGGCAATCTTACAATTTATAACGTTGCTGACAAATACAGATAGAGAGAGAGAACGAGAGAGAGAGAGAGAGAGAGAGAGAGAGAGATAAATATCGTATTCGATACCCTTCGGGTTATCGCAAAAGTTTACCGTTACTACACTATTTATCGCAATAAAAAAAAAATCGTACGTGTCTTATTCGAAATATACAACTTATTCTATTCTATTCTTATCAAAATGGTTAATAATAACGAGGATTTATCAAACAACGTAATTGAACGATAATACACTAACGAGAGTCTGATATGCTAATAAGACACGCTCATTTCTATAACTAACTCGAATTAATTTCTAACTGCAATTTCATTCATCTTCATTCGTTTAATTTAAAGTTTCTTAATTTAAACCGAAATCTTTAAATTATTCGATCGGTATAGAAATAATACGCCTGTTTCATCATTTTTCGTTTATTATTATTTAGATTCTCTTTAGTTTCGTTATCGATCGACTTATCAGATCAATAAGGGAAAAGACAAAAGAAGATGATACATATCGATATCTCGATATTGATCTTGGAAATTCCTAATCTTTTAAATATACATAATAAATACACACAAATATAAGCGTACAATACGAGTAAATGCGATAAGAATTTTTCTGTTCCATCGTAAAAAAATATCTCCCCGCTACGTAATTAAACTTGATTAAATAAAATTGCTTTTCCTTATCGCCGAGAACAACGAGTTATTTCGCACTTATGTCATTGTTCTTCCGGTTCAATATTGAAGAGCCAACAACACAAGAAGTCAACAAGAAGTCAACTTATAACGTTTGAATTTGGCACGTAACGAAAAACAACGATGGACGACTTCTGAGAAAATGACACAGATTTCAAGCGATTAGCGGCCTCTAACGTCTCCCGCCAAGCCAATTTAACCGTCTCTTGAGAAACTTTTTTCTCAACTTCGAAGGAAACAACAATAATTTTCATAGAACTTCTGCATATTTTCCATCATCTTCCTTTGAGTCCATCCTTCCTTCTCCAGCCAAATAACACTTTATACAACTTTAACATTTTACACAACCTTCTCTGTTAATATTTAAAAAAAATTAATTCGCTCAATAGTGATTAATCAACACTTAAGTGATTAACTATCAAGAAGCAATAATACCCTCCCGTGTTAATGAAATTTTTCGTAAAAATAGCCGACGATCAATCACGAACAGGCATCCCTGTTGGGGGTCGCGAGTCACAGATTGAGAATCCAATCGAGCCGTAGAGGATTCATTGGATAATGGCCTGGTGGAGGTAAGTTTCGCGATTTCACGCAGGGAGAGCGTGAACCGTGTATGTGTCAGTATGTCCGATCGACGTACGCCTCTGTACATATAAGTCAGCCGAGTCTACCTTGTTATTTTGAGCGTAATAGCGACGTAGGTCGTCGCAGAGAGCGGCGCCTAGGGGTGCCGTGACGCGCCGTCTCGACACCCACGTGAACATTTTTCCGAGCACGCTGTCACGATCGCTGCCAAATCGTGAGGTTCGTCATTGGTCTCGGGCAACGAGGAACTCACGCTTTGCATACAGTCATTCGAAAAAAATATTTGCAAGTCGATGCGCGCCAGATAAAAGAGGCTTTCCATCGAGGAATGGAGATCTCGATAGGGAGAATTTCGATTTGAAATTTGAATTGGATTTAAGGAGTTAAGGGGATCGAGACACTGTTTCATTTCATTAATTCGTGTTTCGAGAAACGTGTGTCTAAGAATAGGATATTTGTAACTTATATTTCTTGGATCTCATTGTGGAACGACGATTTTTACGATCAAGATCATTTTATGTAATCTCGGACTGAGAATGATGTGTTAATTGCCAATTATATCGGTTGAAACGTAGTTATATTATTTTTTTTTTTTTCTTTCTCACCGTGGTTTATTCTTCTAATTGGAAAAACGAGGATGAGGATTAATTAATACGTAATTAATAAATAGATAATAACGATCTTGAAAGTGTAGACAATGTTGAAGTGTATTCTCTCTTATATAATTGCAATTACTATTATTATTATTACAATGAATTAATTTGTTGTTCATGAAGGATATATATATATATATTCTTCAGTAACGCTAGTCACGCAGTTGGTTAGCCACATTATTTTCTTCGAAATAACATAGTTTAAATATTGAGCACTGACCTATCTTAATCTAACTTCATGCATATACATACAAGCGGTATTAAAAGGTAAACAAAGCAAGTCTTAATCATCGTTAGACAAGAGACAAAATTTTAATTCTCTCTTGTAAATATAATCGTATAATCTCTCTTTAAGAATTTTAATTCGGATAAAGATATTTTCTCTCTCGAATGTTTTTGATCTTGGCGCGGGTTATATCGTTGGATAATAATGCGAGGTTACGGACATAGGCCAGCCTATGTCATTCGAAATCTGCGAATAATTTTTTGAGGAAAAGAATTCTTTCCTTTTTTTTTTCCCTTCAAAAAAAAGAAAAAAAGAAACAAAAGAAAAAGATATACAACCATTCATACATTAATATGAATTGTAATCGCTGAAAGATAAAATAATAATCGAAGCGGTATAAAGTAGATATAAGAAAAAAAAAAAAATCAAAGACGTTTAATGATATAATTGATCTCGATTTCAACGAAAATTTCGTGTCGTTGAGAATACAGAGTGAAGAATACAGAGGAACATTAAGACCGATTATTTCGTGTCATTCATAAATTTAATCAACTTATTAACAGTGGAGTGTTTGAATCTAAAGATGTATCGTTATCTTGATAAACACACGTATATTACTCCTCGCGTATATTGTTAGGCTAATTGGTAATGATCTAGATGTGCGCAGTTGGCGTGACAATTCCGTTTGCTTAGCATTACATTCCCCAATTGAATTCGCGCGTACGCAAGACATTGGCATTTGACAGCTCTATTGCCGTATTATACACGAATAGCTGCCTCAAGCCTCTATTTCCATAATTTATTTACCTCTTTTTCCCGAGCGCGCGGATTGAATAATTTCCACTTCTGTTACGGTTCAACTGTTATCCGATGATCCGTTGAATTCTAAACAACGGGGAGAAAGAGAATCTTTTTCCCAAAGGTTAATCCAGATTTATTATGTTATAACTCGCGAGCAGATTCGGGGAAGGGAGGGAGGAGGGAAGAGAGAATTTGATTGTGCACTCGCGTATCACGCTTTCGGCACGCCGCATTACGAGAACCCACACGAAAATGATCTGTGACGAATAAGCGTGGCTGTCGATTGTAAACAACCTGGCACTGTTTGGATGCAATAAATATTTGACGGGGACCGACGAGCATTGCCAAATAGCTTTAATAGATACATGGATCAGCTTCCACGCGTAGTTTTTTCCACGCGTTATACTTTTTTCCTTTTTTCAATAAATCATTTTATTATTTAAATCACGTTTTAAATTGATCCACTCTCGAGATAATTTCGTCGTAAAGAATTTTATTATATACGATTTCGATCCACGGAACGATCCGTGAAAATATTGATCGATAACACGATCGGATATAAATACGGATAGAAGAAAATAGCGGGAAGCAATTTAATCGGTTGAAGTCAAGTCGACCTTGGTACGAGATCTTGGATTCTCAACAAGGACAATATCATCTGGCCGGGGAAATTCTCTACTGCCGAGACCGATTCACTTTTTCAAGGGAAACCAGTCTTAGCCAGGTTTCTGTATCGGTTTTCTACCCTCCGTACAGATGTCGGTGTAAGGTTTTGCCATCGACCGGTTACCGACCAGTTGTGCGCCTGTTTAAAAGTCTAAATTCACAACACGATCCAGTTGCTTGTTCGGGAATCCCTTTCTAATCTTTTTCACTCGATGCATGTAAACATAATACACGTATAACAAACACGTGTTATTAATTGAATATCGGGAAACAGATATTGATCAGGGATCTTCTAATTTTAACGTTAAATATTGTTTCTTGAAATTTCTATCGAATCGCATTGTCAATTGACAAATGTTGGTAAGTATGAATTAAATCTTGATTATCGATTCACAGACAAAACGCGATCTCTAAATTCGAAAAATTTAAAGTCATACAGTTCCCTTTGGTACCATGCTTTCGTTATATTTTCATATATCGAACTTTCGATTTCTTCGTATCTTATTATTTATCGTTATTACATTATTTTCGATATTATTATCGTTGTCTTATTATACGGATCAAATTGGATTTATTCAACGATTTCATAAATATCGTATGTAAAACGTTTAAGAACAATTTTTGAGAAGAAGAAGAAGGATAATAATCGTGCGAATATATTATTTATTATTTCCTCGTCAATTTTGCTTCCATCATGTTCAATTAAAATTAAAGTGCGACAGTTTAATTCCCTTTTGATACATCTTTCTACCGTATCTACGCCGTACTCAAATGACACAAAGCGCGGATGCAGAGAACTCCGACCGACCGAAATCAATACCACGTTGGCCTACTACGCCGTGGCCTTCTTTTCAGCTAAATCCATTTGCCGTGAAAGACGATAAAGAACAATCAAAACAACACTCCTTTTGTTTCTTTTAGAAGATATTTATAGAACCTCTTAATTGGGAAAATTTTTATTGCTCCTCGAACCCTCTATCTCTCTTGATCGATATTAATTAAATTATCGATTCTTCCCCCAAAATAAATACAATCGTGTTATCGTGTTATAACAAGTTTTGTACACAATGTTTGTATTTTTATATTTCAATGTATACATGTTAACGATATATAACAAATTAGCATAGAAAATAATTTGCAAAATGAATAATTTATGGATAAAAAAAGTTAGATACGATAATGTAGCACGTTAAGCAGATTTAATACTCTTTGAACCATTAGTATAAGGTTTCTTTAAGGAGAGAGCGATTGAACACTGGCAGAAGGTCCCTCTCGAGTGAAAAACGAGGGATTTTTAAATTTTTTTTTAATGGATGTAAATGATAATTTAATAATTCTGTTAATACAATTAAAATCATTTTAGGTTATCTGAAACGAGAGATTATATGAGATATTTTTAAAATATAACAGTGGAATATAAGGTTGTTATCCTTTTTTCCCGCTATCGATCTTGGTCAAAGAGTCAGATGAGCAGGAACGACGCAATAGCAGGAACGTCGACGCGACATCCTGGCGCCCGCGACTACGTCGTTGTTTATTTTTATGTTACCCGATCAATTTCGATTTATTGCCATTTAAAAAAAATTAAAACAAGCATTTAATTTTTTACGACTTATGTGCATATAAGAAAAATATAAATCTTCTTTTTCTGATTTGTTTGATGCTGATTTATTTAATTATATCGATCTGATAATCTTTATTATTCTGACAATCAGAATAAATTATTTCCGAATAATATTAGTAATACAAATTAGTTTTTTAATTAAGAATACATAAATTATATTCTCTTATTTTCGTGTAATGTTATAAACGTGATAATGCATGTATTTCAAATAATGTATCGAATGAATGAGAATATATATTTTATTTAAAAACTTGTTAAAATAATTTATTTTGTACGCTCAATTTTATTTCGTTAATTATTACAAGGAAATTGAATAATGAATATGTGAATAATTATATCGATTAGAAGTTTATTATTTACCTATCATTATATTTCGTCAAAGATGCATTTTGTACGTTGTTTATTATATTATTATATGAAAATACTGTTAATTATAAGAAGTATTTATTTAAATAAAACTTTGAGTTTTATGAATCTTTCAAAGACTATTATGGTAAATATTATTCTCCAAATAAAATCTTGAAAATACATACACTTTCTATTTTATTACCTTTTCCATTACTTCTTTATTAGCTTCTTGAACATATTCTCTTGTAGTTGTTTTGAAGATATAAATTTTTTTTCTTAATTTTTCAACGCAAAACCGGCACTTTCAATTGTCTATTATTTTATTGTTATCCGAAAGCAATTAGTTTGATGACATCTATGAATGATTTTGAGCTCTTCAACAAATTTGAACTTCATTGATTACCGACCGAGTGTACAGGATGTCGCTCGAACGATAAAACATAGTGATCTTCGTACTGGAAAGAAACTCTTATGCACGTTTTATCGTGCAGACTTGTACTTTCAAGTTCTTCTCGCGCTCACGATAGTTGTGCTTCAGTTCGCTTACATAGATTTTTCGCAAGTTGTATACATAACGTGATATAAACGTTAGTAAAAAGATCGAAGAATTTGATAAACATTAAAAGCATTTTAAGATATATTTCAAACACTATTAGTGTCCTGCTTTTTGAAATATTTGCTTTTGGTCAATGTTAGCTTTACTTACGCAAGCACTCTGAAAAAATTTAAAAAACAACTTAACCTTGTGAATGCTGTGAAAATTGGAAATATCATACATTATCGGCATTGATATATAGCTGTTTTTTCACCATAACATATATATTTAGTACGATAATGCTGGCAATTCTTATCGTGAGTATAACCAATAATTGTTATAACGCGAATTGTTCGTATTAAGATTTAATTTCATTTGTTCAATTTGTTCAATTTCTCAAATTCTATTTATCATATATTATGAATATATTTATTTAGTATATGTACTTAAATTTTTATCGAAGTTGATATACGATAAAAAAAATAAACGAGGTCAAATAAAACTATTTATATTTAATCGCACGTTTCTATATATGTGAATAACGCGATAAATAAAACATATTAACGTACAATAATTATCGCGATAAATGTTAATAATTAAATGTACATAGATTAAAACAATTATGAAAAAATATTGCATACATATTAATATATAAAATGCAATTTTTTTAGTTTATAAAAAAAAAATCATTTATAAATATTGTTATACGTATATTTTTAAATATTGTTATATTTATATTGTATATATATATATATATATATGAATATATCTATTAAATACCAGTTGTATTATTTATATCTAAACATATTCATTAATGAGAAGAATTTCCTTTCCGTCGCATTCCACCGAGACATGAAGATAGGTTGGAAGAAACGAGTATTTGTGCACAGATAGTTATTTAAAGATTCTCGCTGCATTCAAATTGTGTCACGTGATCGTAGCTGCTGTTTCTTTGCCACAAAGTACTTCTACGTCTATACATTGAATGTTATGCATGCTATGTAGAAAAAGAGAAATCCTCTATCTACAGGTTATTTCATACGAATACGTACAATACACTTTATTGTACAACTGGCAAGAAAGACTCGGTTTTAACGACAATAGTGTTATCATTGTAAAAACTTAATTTTTTAGCTTGCATAAGTATCTGCAATATATATGAATACATTTGTCCCTTGGCACATATGTAGAATAAATGATTACATTGATTAATAGATCGGCAGTAGCTGGCGCCTGCCTGCCCGTTTGTTAACCTGTGACCTTTATGCCGCAATTAACAACGTGGTACTTTCCATTCAGTAAAGCTTCATTTTTATTATGGATCATTATAATTAAATTTTCATATTTTAAATATTTTTTTTTCAATTTGATTTTATGAAAAAAATTAAGTCATGTTAGCAAAGGTATTTACTTTCTAACTAGGTATTTTTTGAAGTAAATGTAAATTTTTTATAACATTTTAAATGTGAATTAAATAGAAATAATAATTTTTCTGTAAAAATTGATTTTTTAAATTCATCGATCTATATTTCCATCATAACTTGCATAGTTTCTATTAACATTTAAACGGAAGGTACATATAGATATGTTTTTTCGTTCTTTGAAACTTCCTGTATCCCGAATGGTCCTCGTATAACACACGTTACGGCACGGAGAGAGTATTGACCGTCTCAGCGGGTACAGTGGAAATTTCCACTGCCCTACCCCAAGACTCTTGGTGACTACTACATACACTTTCCGGTCGCGATCGTGGTGTATATGTAACTGAACCCTAAAGACTGTTCGATGTAAAGACCTCCTTTCAATTTGTATAAAATGTTTTTATGTATTTTTTATTAAATGTGATCACAAAATGGTAGCAAGATATCACAAAATGGTAGCAAAAAATAGTAAAGATGCTTAAATTGAAGTGCAATATTTTTTATATACAGCAGTTCAAATAAAATGCAGTTATTGGTCAAATCAATATTAATAATGAAGAAAAACAATCAATATAATAATTTCATTTATAATATTAAAAATAATTATACATATAATTTTTAATACAATTATATAATAGTGCTCTTTTTCATATCTTTAAAATACGATAAATAAAATGATATTTCATTAGTTAAGTTTATTAATATATGAATTATTCTTATATTTAGATTTTTAACATTATTTATTTATTCATATAATTTATAAATGATAACAAAATCAAATAATGAAATAAAATTACGATTTGTCTCCATATTGATTTATCGACTATCATTATTAATGAGAACCACTGGTAGGTATGCAGCAGTTCCCCCCTTTAAGAAGACGTTGAAGATAACTTATACGAAATTTATCGTGGATCATTTGAGCTTGAATAAAATGTAAAAATAGGTATTAAATTTGCTTTTCCGTATTTTTTGATATAATAATGTTAATTGCGGTAAAGAGAAAGGAAATCCAAGATTGTCATCGGTTCGGAGAGTTGGTCGAGAGAAATACAGCGTTCATACGCATCTATTTTTAGCTAAACATTGTCCTTCGGTTTTACACAACCACATAAAAAGAATGTCATTTATTACACCTTAACTACATTATTATATAGATACGTATATATGATAATATTTGTATACACATATATATTCAAATTGTGATACGTATAATTATTTTTAAAAATACATATGTATGTTTTTACATTTATATAAATATTGAGTAAAATATAAATTATATTTTTAAAAGCGAAAGATAACAAATTTTAATTTGGTTCATATTATTTAAATTATAGAAATTAAATATGAAATTATTGAATTATCAATTGGTAATTTATTTTATCGATAATAAAGAAAATTCTAAGAAATAAATTTCATTTATACTTCAATGAATATATTACTGACTTCTGGTATTGTAGAGTTCTATTTAACCAGATTTGATCGATGCATACTCAGATGGTATAAAATGAATTTAATATTCAATATACTTTCTTGTTTTATGTTCAGAGGGCTCTAGAGATCTCTTACTATTTTAACGTTATTCTTAAAGTTATCGATACAGCATAAAAGAAGTTTGATATATTGATTGTTGAAATTTAAATTGAATGTTAATATGAAATCATAAGTAATTATTAATAATTTTAATAGTATTAATAATTTTATAATAAAATACATGTATTTATTGATTGATTGATTGATTTATTTATTTACTTATTCTATTAAATAATTAATGTATTAATTATTTTTATTATAACAATTATTATTAACAATTAAATTACTATTTGCTATTATGTTGCAGATTTTTATATTAAATTAATTTTTTTTTATTATATTTCTAATAAGAATATCGGAAATATATTATTATTTATTTAAAACTTTAATTTTCCGCGCGATTTTTGTAGAATTGGTATACAATGTCAGCCAATCAGAAAACTGATTAGATCAACCAATCAGACAGCTTGTACCGAGCCTCATTCGTCCCTAGAAGATCATGGTGACAGGACGCGTGTTGGAACCGGCTTCGAGTTCATAATTTCAACTTAAGTGAGTAATTCTATTACTGAATTTATATATTACAGTTCGTTTCGTTTATTTAATCCATTAATTATTAAGATGGCGAAAATAATTAGTGTTTTGAATTTTTTTTGTGCTTTTTCTTCGATCATATATCGGTTTATGTTCCTTGGAGTTGAAGTTTGAATTCACTTGTTGCTTCATCTCAATATGATCTTTATTCTGTACATTTATTTTATGATTTTGATTCTTATTTGTGCAAATGATCATTTAATCGTCAAAATGATTTTGAAGAAAAAATAATTTGTAATGTATATATATTCGTATTCAATGATTTTTCTGTAAATTTGATAATATTTTATTTTGTTTAACGAATATATATATATATTGAATATTTCTGTTTTTAATTATATTGAAACAAATATTTTTAGTTCATAAAAATCAATTTTTATTTAATATTTTATCGAATTGAATTATATCAATGAGTCGTAGTACATATTTTGTTTCCTAAATACGTTTCACATATGATACGTTTATATATGTTTACGTTTTTTTTCTTTCTTTCGTTTATGTTATGTTCGAGACTGAAATATTTCTTGTTATGTTTCGCTCGACATATTTCGACATGTTTCGTCTTATTTAGAGTCACGGACATATCCCCTCCCTAATTCGATTCGATATTCGAAATTACGACGCAAGGCGTCATTATACTATCGATATTTGTTGCGTTCAGACGTGTCGTTCTTTCTCTAAGTGTGTGATTTATTTATTACATAATGTGTAAATTTATAATTATTTATTCTATATATATAATTCATAACTATTTATTTATAGTTTGTATATTATAATTAATACATATTTATTATAATTGATAATTATTTAATTATTAAATTATTTTCTTTCTGTATTCATTCATTTGATGATTAAAATTACAAGTATTTTTTATCATTTTCTAAGATCGAAGTTGTATTTAATTTTTATTATAATATAATCAATGAATTCTATTAATTTTATTTTAAAATTTCATTTTTCTTTTATACAGATTATTAATTGATTGCTGATCCAATTCTAAAGCGAGAAAAATTCCAATATGGACGCCATTACATCTTTTCATAAAGAAACGGTAAAATTTAAAAGATATTATATATATACTATATTCTATTTTTTACTTTTCTTTTTCATTTTTCTTTAGAATAAAGTTTATTATTAAAAAGTATATTTATACTGAATATTCGTCAAATAATTATTAATGTTTTTCCTATCAAAATAATAATTTAAAAATATATTATACTTTTTTATAAAATATTTTTTATAAAATTTCTTTATTCATAAATTAATAATAATCAGATCAAAGATTAAAAAAGAAGCATTATTTTCTGAAAAATGTTTAATAAGAGAAAAAAAGAAAAAAATTAAATATATTTTTCTTTTTTTTTATTTTTCCTAATATAATTTTATTTTCAGAATTTTTATGACCGCGCGCAATGTGGTCAATAGAATCAGTGTTTGTTGTATAAATAGTCTTTTTAATGTTTTTCGGAATACAATTACTACTTAATTAAATTTAATTATAATATTTAATTGTGAAAATAAAGTCAGTGTTTGTATGTATGTTTTAATATAAATGGACGCGTTATTAGTCTCTTTTTTCTTTTATTTTTAAACATTTGTTTTCGGTATATGCTAAAATCAGTGAACAGTAGATGATTATTCATCACGTGAAGAGGTAAATTTAAATTAAAATTAATAAAAAATTTTTTATGTATAATAATAAAAAAATATCTAATAATTTAATACTATATTTTAAATTACAATGTTTCTTGTTTTGTTATAGAAATTTTCCCTTTTTGATTTCTTCTTGAATATTTATCTTAGCATCGATGACAACGTTCCTCGCATCTAATGGTGAGTTGCATGCTTTTCGATTCCTCTAATCATTCAATCATGTCATAGAATGAAAGATTCGAATTGACACGAGTGATTGGTTGTATTCGTAGAATTTTGTACGAGCACAGTGACCACAGGTATTTATTATACCTGTGAGTAGTAATATTTCTATTTCTTGTATATTATTTATTAGTTCAGGATAGGTCTTCTTGTATATCACGTTTAATTAATTGAGAATAAATTTGCAAAAGTAAATATATATTTATGAATAAATAAAAAATATTGAAATAATTTTAAATATCTTCGATTTTGTTATAAAAAAATTTTAATTATTACATAATAATAAAGATAATACATTAATAATTTTTAATATATTGAACGTTTTTTTATTACAAATTTATATATAAGTTAAAATGTAAAAATATTACATTTATTTCTTTTGAATATAAATTTTATGTGCAAGAAGACATTTCGTGACAGGTAGATTTCTGTATCAGTGCAACAAATTATGATTATTGCTATTGTATATTAGAAAATATGCTTTGATAAAGAGATCGCCTGAGGGTATTTTTTCATTCTTATTTCATTTATAGAGTCAATTACTTTTTATTACTAATTATCATAAATAAAATGATTAATTACTTATTGTTTTAATATATACTTTTTTAACATTAAACTAATTTATTAAATTTAATATATTTATGTATTAATAAAATAAAATATTAAATAAAAAAGCATTAGCCCGTTAGAAACAAAATATATATATTAATGTCTTTTTAGCTCAGGATTTTCAGGTTTAACCCTTTCCGTGTTCATTGCCAGGAACTCACTCACGTACCCAGGTGTTACTTGTGTGGGAGAAAGGCGATGGGCATGATGACTTTAGTTTATAAGTTGATAAAAATTTTTTAGCGACTGACGATGCGTTAGTGTGTCGTGCGCGACGTATTTTCCACATTGTATGTGTGTATGTGTGTGTGGTTAGGCTGTGGAATTGCGTCGTTTCAATCATTATTTCCTTTACTATAAATAATTTAATCACAATATTAAACCTGCAATTAAATATAACAGATATAATAACAATTAAACAATTACACACTGATCTTAATCTCAAATTAGAAATACAAAAATAAATTTAATACGATTTGGTCTAACGATCATTCTTTTAAAAAATATTCGTATTAATTCATAAATATTCACAATTATAATTTAAATACACGTGTTTCATCTCGTTTCGCGCAATGATCGCTAGCCATCGTCAGTCGATTTCAGGAAAACGGTACGTAAAGTTAGAGTATGAAAGAAGCGTGCCAAGCTCGGGTGTCGGAGGCGTCCCGGGACGCTTTCCCTAGTGCAGGCTTTTTGCGCCCGAGTATTATGCGTGAGAATCGTAGAATGAATGTGTTGGTATGCCTGTTTTGCCATTTTTTAAATCTAGGAGGTTAGGTAGGATAGGTAGTACACTTCTGGTGTGCCTGTTAATTATAAGTAGGTAGGGCCGGGCAGGTTGTCACAGTCTCCATCGGGTAGGCGTGTTTTCGCGTGGCAACCTGTTTCAGGAAATCAAATTTGAAAAATCGAGGACGAGGCTGAGACGAACGGACGACGCCATTTCCGTTTCTGGCTTTGCTCGTCGATTTTTCGAATTCCGCGTTCGTGGTCGCGAAACGAAATTTCGAAACGAACGTCGAGCTCGAGATTCTGCGCGTGTTGCATCGTTGGTCGTCTGTGTGCGCTTAGCTTGCGCGGTTTTTAGTCTTTTTTTTATTTTTTTTCGTTTGCCATTAGTGAATCTCGAGCCTAGATTTAAGTTTCAGCGGGCATCGCGCCCGAAGGAGGAAGACCGAAGAGGCCTGACAAACTGTCACGAAGAGGGCTGCAACGAATGGCTTCTCATTTTTTGGGCTTTGTTCGGATCCAAAGAATGGGAAGTCATTGTTACTACTTTGTCACTGTGCTCGTTTTAGTATATGTAGTAATTGTTGTTGTGTTATCTGGCCGATTGCATGCCGGTCAATCAGATCCAATCATCATGGGCATCGCGATTTTTAATTAGTGTTGCGATTGATTAAGAATCGGGTTGAATTAGAGTTTCGTTAAAATGAGAAAATCGCGTTTGTATTAATGTTTTTTTTTTATTATAAATTGTTATAATTTCTTATAAAGTAGTATTAAAATTTATCATTAAATTTTTTAATTAATTAATTGTAGCTTTTTCAATCATACATAATTAATAATTTTTATTGCATTTTGTTTTAAAAAGTAGTGTTGCGTTGAAAAATAACCGCGTTTGTTAAGTAGTATTGTTGCAAATATTAAATGCCCAAATTTCTTCCACTAGAATTGTGGAAAAACATGTTCCTGGATCACTTGATATAGCTAAAAATGCTACATGAGTGACTGTTCATTGACAGCAGTTATAGTAAATACTTTATTTCAGATAGGTTAATTCACAGAAAACAATAAAAAAGGTAAGAAAATATGATATTTAAATCTATTGAGTTCTTTTATATTGAGTATATTAATCCAGTAGGTAAGTTTGAAGAATCTATTATAAAATTTTATTAATTATTTTTAGTTTAATTTGTTTCAGAGGCTATTGTGAATTCTTACTCTATTACATACCTATATTCTAATAAATCCCTTTTCCTTTCTTTGATTATATTAAGATTTCTCTAAATGGAAATTCATAAATAAATTTTTAGATTTTTAAACAGGTAGAGATTTATAGACAGAATAATATGTTTATCTTTTTGATAAATAGGAAGAAAAAAAGACTTATTCTGTCTAAATTATCATTATTATTGTTTATCTTACTAATCTTTTATAGTTTTATTTGTTTCAGAGACTATGGTACAATCAACATGGAATCAAACATTAATTGAAGAAACTTTTATTTCATGTAATATCCTGTTCTCTTGAAAATGTATTAGAATTATTTTATAGATAGGATTTTTAAAAAATCTTTAAAGTTTTATATAGGAAAGTATCTTTAGATATATAAGAATTAAAAAAAAAAGATTTAGATATTGTAAAAATAGGAATTACAAATTTTCTATATATTAAACAATATAAAATACTTATTTAGATAGGAATTATGAAATTCTATAAATTTTTCATAAATAGGATAAGTTTAGGAATTAGGTATTTAAATAGAAATTAGATACTTTTAAGTTTAGATAAATTTGGATTGGTATGATAAACTTTTGATAGATTCTTTTTAAGTAACTTGAAACATAAATAATTTGTAAAAGAATTCTATTTAACACTGCTTAAAGTATATTTCTAATATGCATGCATAGTTAATTATAATATTGGTAATGGTGGTATTAAAAATACTAATGGTTAATAATATATAATTGTATGATAATGTGTAATATGTTAGACATTTTTTAGACATCTTTTTTTATACTTTATAATTATCAATATTTTATTTTCATGAAAATGAAAATATAAAATATTGATATGTATAAAATAGCGTCTTACATGTGTTTTATAGATTAAGATTTAATTTAATTTTTATTTTCAGATTTAATTTTTGTAACGGTTTTCCATATAATTCCTTTTGTTTGTTTTACACAATGATTAAAAATTTGAACGTTTTGCAAACACATACCAGAAGAAGGATTTGTTTAAGGATATTGAATAAATTTTTTCATAAAAGGATAGATGGAATCGTAATTAGGGTAAATTTTCAATTTGCAATCTCCACGAGGTAAGACTTGGAAATCGTGATAATTTGGTAGATAATTACATTATACGGCACAATTATTAATTATATTGCAAATAATACGAGCATTGACTGCATTGTTATATTTTCCAATTATTTATATATCTTTTACGTGATAAAGAATTAATCAAATTTAATAAAAAAATTTATTAATATTTGTATAAATAGATTGCATTTGCATCGTAATGTTAAATGTAAAAAACGAAGAATCTTTTCATAATTTTTGATTAAATGTTTTTGTTGATAAAAATATACGCATAATTTTTATGTTGACTATAATAAATCGCAGAGGGCAGGAGAAGTATTTCATTTCTTTTAAGTCGGTATTTCAGAACATGTGATATCTTTTTATCTTAAAAAACTAAAAGACCGACTGTGCTACGAACTGTGTATCGGTAACTTAGATAGCTATTTTCTTTTAATCGACAAATGATAATATTTGCAACAACAAGTACAATAAAATTTTCATAGGAAATATAAGATCTTAATGTTTATAATTAATACATATCTTTCATATATATTATAATATTTTTTAATAATAATATATTTAAAAAAAACGGGAAGTGAAAAATTGAAAATGATATCAGTGAACTTACCGATTGGAAGGATTATCAGTAATCTAAGTTTCTTGGTATTTTCATTTATCCATATAATTACATTAATTATGATGTAAATTTAAATTTTTATAGTCCTATTTTATACTCGATACTCGATATTCAAATTTATTTTACTTTTAATATATAAAAAATATTCTTCCGCGTTATGTATTCATCTATTAAAAATATATCAACATAATTATTGTTGATTTCGAAAATCTAAATGTACGAAACATTATAAAATATTTTCCTAGCTGTATCAAATAGAAAAAAAAAAAATATCAAATGATATTCGAAGCACTAAAAGACCTCGTATCGATCGAATAATACAAAATAGAGATAAAGAAGGAACAATCTCTTTTATTTTGAACTTTCCTCCGCCATTCATTATATCTTGTTCAGTTCGTCGATCGATCGATGCAAAAATATCTCCAAAGATCCGCAAAAACAGAGGGAAATGGCGTCGCGTTAAAAGTCGGGAAGATAGATGTTCCGAACCGCTGATAATCCAGAATCCAATTGGCGGTTTACACAATAGCGAGACCATATCACTCGTTTTCACAGGATTATACGGATCTTACGGATTTGTGGTGACAATGGTGGTAGCCGAATGGTAACATGGTAGCTGTATGCCCTTGAAGTATATGTATAGAATGGAATTTCCAATCTTGCAAGGCGCTATTCACGATATTTCGAATTAGCGCCTACGAATATATCCCGGGCGTTATATTGGAAACCGATATTCACGACCCGTATACTCTTCGAGTGCCAATGTTCACGTAACCGTATCTTCTCTCTTGTATCTTTATTCAATGCGACTGTTGCCAAAGACCGATTCACCGATTAGTTTATTTTCGACTATCGTCCACATATTTCACCGATATTTTTATATACGCTATATATATTTAAATTAATGAATCAATGTAATATGATAAAATGTTTTTCGCTTTACCTGTACAAATATTATATCGTTGTACATTTTTAAGTAATCAAAATTATTATTCTAAAAATTGCATTCTGATTTTTTTTTTTTTTTTCTATAATATACAAATGTTCTTTATCGTGATTTTTACGATATAAAGAGGATAAGAGAGAAGATATAAGACCGAAGGAAATAGAAAGGGATTAAGCGCGGCGATGATAGGTTATTTTACGTCCATATCATATTTCATCTAGTTTTCGCCGTAAGTGTACTTGCGCCAAGTGCAAAACTCCAACTTCGTTTAGTAGTTTTCGTTTATTATCGTTTGTTGCGCCAAACTATTCTACATCGCGTGGTTTTTCAATTAACTTCACTGGATATATTTCATATCGTTCTATATTCATATCGTATTCTATATACGTATACCGGTTTCAATTAAAATAATCAGCGATGATATTTTCATGCATAGAACGCGTTAACGTTTAGATATAAATCTAAAACGAACAAACGATTTCTACGATATTTTTCTCTCCACGAGTTGATATTAAATGCAATTCTTTTTTTCTTCTATGGAAAAATTGAAAAAATTCGAAGGATTCGTCAAAATTATATCAGCCAATGTAGCCAATGCAATCGGTAGCTAACGTAGAATGAATGACAAAGAGAAATTGATACAAATCTCTTCGTAATACAGAATAATTTCATATAATCTATGGAATACCATTATTAATTATCGAATATCACGAGTTTCTATTTGATATATGCTCGGCATATGTTACTGCTTGGAATTCGTTGGTGTTGCAATTTGATAACGCGTATTGACTCCGAATCTCTTGTACAACAGACACTAAATTAGCTATTGAATCGCCCGTTGAGTTTTGATTAATGGAGGGGAATAAGCTGCGATTATTGGCGACTGTCTCGTAAAGGTTGGAAATCGATTAAGTGATGGAAACGTGACTAAATGGATTGCAGGAAATTTCAAATTTTGTATCCACTATATATGGGAATAATACATTTTGTTCTTCGATTAAAAAATTTCACGAATAAGAGAAGAAGAATAGAAAGAAATAAATTAATTAACATTTTTTTGATACTTTTATTTTTTCTTCGGTTTAACAAAATTTCAAATTCTGTATCCATTGTAATCTGTATGTAGGAATAATACATTTTGTTCTTCGATTAATTTTCACGAATAAGAAAAGAAGAATAGAAAAAAATAACATTTTTTTATCTTTTCTTCGGTTTAACAAAATTTCAAATTTTGTATCCATTGTAATCTGTATGTAGGAATAATACATTTTGTTCTTCGATTAATTTTCACAAATAAAAAAAGAAGAATAGAAAGAAATAACATTTTTTTATCTTTTCTTCAATTTAACAAAATTTTAAATTTTGTATCCATTGTAATCTGTATGTAGGAATAATACATTTTGTTCTTCGATTAATTTTCACGAATAAGAGAAGAAGAATAGAAAAAAATAATATTTTTTTATCTTTTCTTCGGTTTAACAAAATTTCAAATTTTGTATCCATTGTAATCTGTATGTAGGAATAATACATTTTGTTCTTCGATTAATTTTCACGAATAAAAGAAGAAGAATAAAAAGAAATAACATTAATATTTTTTTATCTTTTCTTCGGTTTAACAAAATTTCAAATTTTCTATCCATTGTAATCTGTATATAGGAATAAGGGATTTTTTACATTTTGTTCTTCGATTAATTAAATAAATAAAAATTTATTAATTAAATAAATAAAAAAAAATAAAAATTTCACGAATAAAAGAAGAAAAATAGAAAGAAATAATATTAATATTTTTTTTTATATTTTTATCTGCTTTCCTTCGATTTAACTTTCGATTTAAATTTACCATTCTTTGGTTGAAATCTATGATGTTGGACAATACGAAAGATAATCTTTGGGAGGTTACCGATTACCAGGAATTTCCATCGGACGTTCTCAAAGGACGTAACATTTTCATCGGCTATAATTTCCGCATTAAATATCTTACAAGTACTTACCTGGTAATACGCGATTAAGCGTGTTCTCCACGAGCAGGAAGATACATCTTTACTATACATTAGCACCGGTGCAAAGAGGGTTATTACATTTCACGGGTTGCAAGCGAAATTCCTTGGGATAGAATCGGATAGAATTGCAGTGATACGAGAAATCCCGTATGGTGGCTTTATTGGGTATACTCGCCTCTTACGATCTTATTATTAAAGTGATATCTCTCAGGCGGGAATCGGTATGAATGGCGGTCACTTATGGATATTCGAAGTAATACGAAATAAGAGCTCGAGTATTGCGTTGCGAGTTACTTATTTTCAAACTATTATGAATATATGAATTTCTTATTTTCGAATAACGTAGAAACAATTTATTTAACTTGATCGAACGAAGAAGTTATTGTTATTGTTATGATGTATTTCTTAGACTGTGGATAAACTTGGTATAAGCGTATCTTTTGGGGTATTTCTTTTTGGAGAGTGATTGTCCAAGTAATTTTTTATTTGTAAAAAAATATCAATTTTAAAAAATAAAAAAATATCAATTTTCACTGATGATGAAAGATAGATATTTTTTTAAATAAAATAATCATCACTCGCTTGATTCAAAAAGTTCAATTTATTTATTATTATTTTTCATTTCTTTTTTTTTTTTTTTTTTTTTACATTATAATATCGCGAAGATGAAAATCTTGTATCATTTTATTCCATCCTTAGATCTTTGTTATATCAACGAAAAATATTTCATAAACGTCGATATATTGAAAATCACTCGATACATATATTATCGTCGAAACAAATTGATTCGTTAAACGAATCAAATCCGCGTACGTCAATTAATGCAATTTTTCGATTATTGCTGCTAATAAGTTTTATAATGCTACCTGTATGGGTAGCGGATTAATTAATAAGTCGGGCAATGAAAATCATCTCTGATAATTTTATCAAAGAATCGATCATCGATATCGAATTGTTCGTGTCGTATTATAAATATGAGAAATTATACATTCTTATCCCACAAGACGCGATTAATAATCTCTCGTTCCGTGTAAAAAGATATCTTGTAAAATTCTTATGTATATATATATTATTCGCGAAAGAAACGCACACCTTTTAATACTTATCTATTTTCCTTATTAAACATACGATTTAAATTATTATATTAGTTAGTATACACGTATTTACATTGATCACATTGAATACATCGAGTGATTATTTCTAATAATTACCTGGAAACTGTGATTCGCGAGTATTATATAGATAGAAAGAATTTCTCTTTTCCCGTGGCGGAAGCATATGACAAACGATGATTGTACTTCATCCGCGGACACGTCGAAGTACCCTTTGTTAAGCGAGTTTAATATTTTTCCAATGGAAAAACACATCGAGCTGTATAAAACTAGTTTGAACAAAATGGAGAGAATTGTTCGTATTCTTTTATTTATTTTTTTTTTTTTTTTTTTTTTTTTTTTTTACCAGTTTAGCAGTTTTCAATCATACCTTCATTGTGATTTTATATCGGGAGAGGAAATGTTGACTAAACTGTTCACGTGTTTTCAGGCTACTGTGTAATCGTGTTCGCAAAAGGTAAAATCGTTTCGCTGGATTTTTCGTGTCTACGGTTTGTTAATAAAAAAAAAAAAAAAAAAAAAAAAAATTTGGGATCGCGTATTGGGCGTTCGTATAATTTACGATACGACGTGGCTCGTTTAATCTCCTCTATCTCGCCTAATTGAAAACTGGATATATATATATATATATATGCGTCGCAATAATAAATTATTTGAGTGGAAATAATTGAAAATAATAAATTTTGATTTATTTCGCCCAAAAATAATATTTTGATAATGAAAATTTTAATTTGATCGTACAAATACACCTTTCTATAATCAGTTCTCAATTATTAACCGAACGATATTTGCCTTCGTTAAAATTGAAATTAAATTTTAGTCCGTTGTATCCTTCTCTCTCTCTCTCTCTTTTAAAAAAAAAATCCTGGAAACATTTTCTACTTCAAATTCAAATTTTCTTTTTCCCTAAAAAAAAAAAAAAAAAACTCGATCTTGGACAAAAGACGTTTAAATTCGCGAATCTTTTTTAAGAGAGACGCGAGAAAATGAATTTCACTTTTGTTCCTCGTTTAAATATATGTAAATATATCGCCGCGACTTTTAAATTAAAAATTATTATATTCGAGAAAGAACCTCGGCCTTTTTCTTCAATCCTTCATTCAACGCGTGTCAATATCGATCGTCGCGCGTTGCGTGAATGGACGCGAAGTCTTCGCGCGTGCTTCGACGGCTGTCATTCTTTATTTATACGCGAGGAAAAAAAAAATTTAGACTTATGGGCGAAAACGAAAGAGAATATTGAACTCGAATCCACTCATTGTCCATATGGATCCATATATATATATTTCGCATGAAACGCGCTTTTTCTTCTCCTTTCCCCCTCCTTCATTACAGAAATTTGTCTTTCCACGCTTTGGAGCGATCGACCGTTTAATCGAACGGTCCTTCCTTCGGTTTAAAAAATGCAAACGGATGTGTCGCACACCTTTTCTTTTTTCTCTTCTTCTTGATGTAATCTCTCTCGCGCGCTTCGTTTCCCTCGCATATACTCGTTTTGGGAAAAGAGATAAACCGATAAGTGCATTGAAGGTGAGTTTTCTTGCGTATAGGGTGGTCACGTTTTATAATTACGAATTATTTGTAAGATATTTTTATTGTAAAAAAAAAAAAAAAAGGATCGAAGAAGGAAGAATCGGTTTTTAGTTTTAAAAAGAATAGTCTAGTGTTTAATAATTTTTAAAGCTCACTCACGTCAATTCATTATTTTCTTACAAATAATTCGTAATAATTAAAATCCTGGACACCCTGTACGTACGATAAAAATATGTGAGAAGATATTCGATTAAAAAACGAATTTATAATACTCGATTTATAATATTGCTTGAGCTTTACGTTCGGTTTACGATAATCGCACGTTTCACGATAATCGTTGCAGCGTCGCGAATGTCTTGCGTTAACGTTTTTCAACATTTAATGGAACGAAGTTTTTTTTTCTTTTCTTTTTTTTTTTTCCTAAGAATCTTTTAATCAATCCCTAATCTCGATCTAAATACATCGTATATATTTTATATCGGCGAAAACGTTGAAATCGTTTTCAAGATCACGAATATCACGCTTCCCGAATTCAATTCGAATGTGAAAAGTGAAAAATAGACATCTCGCGTGCTATTCTTATTTTCGATAATTTATCAGGCTTTGGGGAGCCTTTAAATTAAATCGTCGAATTATATACACTCTCTCTCTCTCTCTTGAGAGAGAGAATATATTTATTCGCGAATGGACGCTTTGATCACGGCATTAGTTTTTATTTTTCCACTCAATTGAAATGATCAATCAACTCTACGAAGAACAATTTTTGTATTTGTATTTAGGAGTGAAAAATTACCGTGCAATTTTAATTTTTTTCCCTATGTGAAAAATCCCGAAGAACGCGATTCGAATTAAAAATAATGGATAGAATTGTCGTTGAGAATACTTCTCTCAAAATGGACATTCCAATTGTTCATTCACGAGAAGCACAACGAAGGAAGCGTCCATACGCGAGAGATACAAAAAATCGTCGCGAAGACGAAGAGAAGACAGAAGTAGAGGGATTATTGATATTATTCACGGGGATTCCTGTATCAATTCGAAGTTGACAGGATAGGCTGGTCACGTGGCGCGGGCTTGTCGCGGGCAAAGTCGATTCGAGGCTCGTATACCGAGAAAAGTGAGAAAAATCAACATGACGTTGATGGACGCTCTCGACGTAGCGTTTCGCCGATCACCGCCATGCATAGCCGCCGGTTTTTCCTCTTCTACAAACAGAAATGGGGCAATGAGAAAATAACGTGCCGCCCCGGTTGGAAATAGACAAGGGAGGAAAAAGTTATGGGGAAAATTAAACGTTGGAGGGAAAGTAAACGTGGCGGGCGAACTGAAAATTGAAGATTTTTTTCAAAATAAACGGAAATATTTCTCCGCCAATGAAAATATACACACACACACACACACACATATACATATATATACGAAGTTTGAATTAAAGTTTGCATGTCGTCGAATATATTTGCGGTGATTATTTTTTATCAAAAAAAGGAAATACTCCTCGGAGTATTCGTCTTCACTCTTTCTGAAACAATTTCAGAAACGAGCGAAAAAGAAAGTGAGAGAGAAAAAAAAAAAAAAAAAAAGAAAGAAAGAAAACGAGCTGTCGCGTCTCGATGCCATTCTCGAGGGAGGCCTTCTCTTTTTATGGCCGATAAAAAAAAGTAAAGCCAGGTATCGAAACACATCCACCCTACCTTCCACGATTTTTATCCCTCTGCTCGTTTTGCACAGAAAGAGTGGGATGGAAATATGGATGTTGAAAGTTTGCCGGTAGGGGAAAGAGCGTTAAAAGTATTAACAATATTGTATTAACCTTCGATCACGTGTATCATGATATACGCAGGCCTCGCGTTGCTCGGGGAACAAGTGTAATTAGCACCATGGGAAAGTTTCACTTTGTCGACGACCAGGATCGACCCGTTTTTCGTAGCTTCAACCCTCACACCTGGCTCGTCGTCGTAGTTGATCATGCGCCCCTCTCGATACCAGAAGATGAAGCTGGGCGCCTCGGTCGACGCGATTAATTGACACTCGAGTCGAAGGCTCGATCCTTGCTTCACGTGCAGGTCGGGACCACCGGGGATCACGGAGTACGCCTCCGTCACTTTCAATCGAATGAATCGTTGTTGGACCGGCTCCGTTTGAATCTGTTTCCAACAGATTTTTTTTTTTTTTTCTTTTTCTTTTTCTTCGTGTTGTTATTTATTAACGAATTCGATAAGTGAATAAGTTTACCTGGCACTCGTAGAGACCGGCGTCGTCGCGTTTAACGTTCTTGATCAGTAACGTCCAGTCTGGGCTGTTTGAGACGACCACGAATCGCGTATCGATGGCGTGAGTACCCGTCCCCAACGTCAGTAATTGCCTGTCCTTTCTTCTGATCCACGTCACCTGGAACGATAAATTGGTTATTGTGTCGTTATAGAGAACAATTTAATGTACGAATTTTAATCCTTTGCACTCGAGGCCTCGAACCAGCAACTCCAGACTCAGACGCGCATTCGATGTGTTCGGTGGCCTCATAAGATAATTACTCATAAGATAAGATTACACTTTATAAGATTATACATAAAGGGTTTAGGAACTTGTATCGTTATAGAGAACAATTTAATGTACGAATTTTAACCCTTTGCACTCGAGGCCTGCAATTCGAACCAGCAATTCCAGACCCGCGCATTCAATGTGTTCAGTGGCCTCATAAGATAAGATTACACTTCATAAGATTATACATAAATGGTTTAGGAACTTGTATCGTTATAGAGAACAATTTAATGTACGAATTTTAACCCTTTGCACTCGAGGCCTGCAACTCGAACCAGCAACTCCAGACTCAGACCCGCGCATTCGGTGGCCTCATAAGATTACCATAAGATAATTTACTCATAAGATAAGATTACATCTCATAAGATTATACATAAAGGGCTTAGGAACTTATTTATGAAGCGATATTATAAAAAAATCGAACATAAATATTGTCACCGTTCAAGTTGCAACAATGGTGGCGAGAGTCACCGTTGGAGAGCAAAGGGTTAAAGTAGTATCTACTCTTTCCAAATTTTTGGCAATTGTATATAGGGAGTAATATGGATTACGACATGATATTTCGTGGAAATTACATATATGTAAATCGAGTGGGTGAATAGAATAATATATTGGAAAATATTGGAAGATCGTGGAAGAAGTTAGGGGAAGTTTGTAAGAAGAAATTTTTAAAGAAATTTGGAAACATACGTAGTTTTAAAATAGCGGAAAAACACGTACATATTTTACGTATCCTCTGAAAATATATACTCTTTTTGAAAGGTATTTAAAAAATTCTAATTAAATAGTCCGACCGTGTAGAAAAGTTTACATTTTTTTAAATATATTTCCGGCATCCTCTTCCTCGTAATAAATACGCGTATTTATTTCAACCGTTCCTTTTCTATTATTTACGTCGCATCAAAATTGAAAGTAGCTTAATAATAAATCCTCTCCCTCCCTCTCTCTCTCTCTCCCTCTCTCCCTCTCTCTCTCTCTCTCTCTCTCTCTCTCTCTCCCTCTCTCTCTAGGTACGAAATATCGTCATCCAGCTTATCCATCCGTAATGCTGTTTTCGTTTCTGGTGACAGCCGTTATTCTTGTTATTCGTGAGAAAGACGATTTAGAAAATGGGCGAACCTAGTTCCTTGCACGAAACGAGCCGAAGGAAAATTCACGAAAAAATGAACAACAATAGCCCCAATAGGGGTGGACGATGCATCGAGCCAGCATATAAAGACCACCCGACTGTGGATCGACGATGAGAGCGGAAAATTCTCGTGGAATTTCGACCTTTCGTCGATCGAACAATCCAACACGTAGCTTTGACAACGGCGCGACTCAAATCTATGACCTTTCCAGAGATCCTCCCTATTTTCCTTTTCAAGCTTTCTGTCGAATCTCTCGTAAACTTTGACGATTTTGCTTGGCCGATTTTACGTTCCCTGCACCGCATCCAGAATATTTTCCTCGAGCGGGGCGCGAATGAAACACGTGTGACAAGATTTCAAAAGGAGGAGGACACGTTGCTCGGAGGAGGGTTTCAAATTTTTCCTCGACAACACGATTCGATTCGAGGTGTCGCGAAATGATGGGGGCCTTCGAATCGTGTGCTGTAAAGGGAGAGAAGAGTCGAAAGAAGAACGTTATTGAGTGGATTCGTTATCGATGGGTGAGGCTAGGCTGGCGTAAGTTCATATTTTACATTATTAAATATAAAATTTCTTGCGTGTATCGATGAGTGTAGTATTTCTCATAATTATATTAGGAGGATAATTATTCTAGAATCATCGATATTTATCTCGATATAGTTTTCCACTTGCGAGAAAACAAGTTTCGTGAGTAGTTCCAAATGTACTTTAACCCTTTTAGTGCGAATATAATGATCGCTTTAAACAAACACACAAAAAAAATATTTTACTAAAATCAAATCATAATACTGGATAATGTAATTCTAATTATTTTATAAATTACAAAAGATATATAAAAAAGTATAATAAAGCGTAAACGTACAAGTTGTTATTACTAAAAATCTCAAAATTTATAAAACTTCTATATTCGTCAACTATTTTGTTCAACGCGGCTTTTTCTCGAGGAACTGGAAGAAGTAAAAGGTTTGTCCATATTAGGGAAAGTTCACAAAAATATACTTTGAAAGAGACTCGAACAGCAGTCAAAAATGAAACTAAACTTCTATCTTATATTAGGAAACACAAAAATAGGATAAAAAAATAAAAGCACGCCGAGCGACAAATAAGAAAAATAAAATGAAAATTAGTATTCAAAAAAATTTTTTTATTCTATTTATTCTATTTCTATTTTATAATAGATATTTTATTTTTATTTAGGTATATAAGCCACAGCTATTTGATTAAGGGGATGCCTCATCGAAAGTGCAAATCTCTTCGTGTCTCTTCTCTACCCATTCGAATGAATTTTAATAAATGAAGAAAGATTAATTATCATATAGAGCTCGTCAGGATGATTGATAAAATTTTCGAGGAGAAAATTGCAAAATTCCTTCGAAAAGAATTTTAACATATTTATTTATCTCTACAGGTGGATTCTCATCACGAGCGGGGGAAAAGATCGAGCCCCTCCTCGTCGACGTTTGTGAGGAAGTGATCGGCGGCCCACTTGCATGCCTTAATTGTCTACGTGGAGCGTACTCGAGGTTCACGGGTTTCGCCATTTTCTAATGCGGCTCGATCGAGGATCGACGAGTGGCCACGACGCCACGACGAGTACCCACTACGCTGTAAACGAGTCCTATCTTCGCCCCATTCGTTCCATCATTCGTTCCACCGATTCGATCATCCACGCTTGAAAAATTATTTGCCGCACATTTCTTCCCGAGAATTTCACTTTCGCTTCGATTTCCTTCCGAATTCTGTTCCTCATTGATTTTTTTCCTCTTTTTTGCCACGGTCGAAAAAGATTGCGCGATAGAAAGAGGAAGCAAGTTATAATAAAAAATCTTGGCGGGATAAAGAAAAAGAAAGGGATATAATATATCCTTTTTTCTGGTCAACCGAGGAGGAGGAGGAGGAGGAGGAGGATAGGGTTCCATTAATCAGGCTTTTCTTCCCGCGTGCGAACGCGGCACAGTGATAACATCGCCGACCTCGGTTTAATTAATGTCTCCCTTGGAAGAATGGTCTCCCGTGATCGCGATAGATTTATCGAATATCGATCGCCGATTTTTACTTCCTTTCATCGAAATCCTCGATTCATTTTTAAGATGGTGATCGATTTCCTTTTCGAAGAAAAAAAAGAAGCGATCACTTGAAGGTTCAACTTCGTGTCGAAATAAAGGAAATCGATAATCGAATCGTATCGTTTTCTATTTTCCATTATGACGCATGGTGCGAGGATTTGTTAGGAAACGGAAAGAAGAAAACAGAAATGGGAATTTATATAATTTTTTTACGGTGGTTTAAATCGAACTGTTTCTGAGCTCATCGATCCAAACATATCTCCTTCTATCTAAAATAATTAATCGATATCTTCTCGGCTGTGAAACCGAACGAGCATGATGCGGGAATCGTAAAATTTAAGGAGCCTCGTAAAAATTGTATCGATTAGCCGAGTTTTTAAAGGGAGGAAATGAAATTTTCAAAATTTGTGAAAAACATTTTGGCGGTTAAGGATCTTAAATTTGCATTTCGTTCTTGCGGAGTCGATTTTTTAATTTCTTAATTCTAATATTTCGTCTACGGTTCAATTCTAAAAATGAACGAAACACTCAACGTACGATAAATAAAAAAGATATTGCGATCACATGTTGCTATATCTATAATAAATTTCATACATCGAATCTAACCAATCATCAAACGTCGCGAGTGACAAGGCGTAATAAAAAAATTCTCTCTTTTTTCCTTTAGGAAGAAAATTATTTTCTCTCTCGAGTTGTTCGTGAAACGCATAATAATTGAACAGAGGCCGGTCGACACGCGGATCCTTATATTCATCGTGCGCCAAGACTGTCGTGGTAAACGGATTTACGAGGTTTATCCCGTGCGTTTATAGAGAATAAAACGTGTGACGTGTCGCGCAAGGGACGCGTGCCGATCTCAGTTCCATTCTTCCTTGCATGCAAAGCAACGCGTCCGAGAAGCACGGGCTTAGAGACGATACGTGGTGCGCGAAAAAAAGGTGTCGAGGGGCGAAACAACTTGATATCTACGCGTGATGAATAAAAGATCGAAGAGGAGGGGAGATCGAGATTAAAGAGATAAAATCGCGATAAAAGTGTATATCGGCAGATAGGAGGGATCAGAGGCTTTTTTTAGAACGTTCTGAACCTAGTCTCTTCATTGTTGTCTCTGTCTCTGCTTCTTTCGCGATCTTTTCGATCTGTTACGAATTATTATTATTCATCATTGTGTTCGTCCTTTGACGCGTCAATTTTATTGCCTTTCTCAACTTCCTTAATTCTTTCTTGATCGTGGAATATATATTTTTTTGTTGACGTTTGGACATTTTTTGCAACGGAGTTTGAATGATAATATGAAAAAAAAAATATTATCTTGATATTTTATAATTTCAAGGGGGACCGAGGAGCCTTTCAATGGCCCTGAATCCTTTGGGCAGTGGCGCACCCACGTACCCGAGCTCCTATCCAAAATATTTTATACAATTTTATGCAGAGAGGGGCAAATGCTTTTGGGTCTTTTTCCGCGAGTTCTCAGTAGCTGATAAATTTTGTCAAAAGTAAAATTTCTCTCGCGATATCCTTCTCTTTTTGCTCAGAATTCGTCGCTTTTCGTCTCGAGTGGCAAGTCTGGAAGCTTCACGGGTAACTGACGCACGGCAGACTCGATTATATCCGATAAGGCTCCATTGTTGTAGCTTAATCGTCACTAGAATATAAGCCCCCCAAAATTAATATTTTACAATTTTACGCAGAGAGGGGAAATCAAGTGCTTTTAGACCCTTTTTCATTTTTTTTTGGGTAGTAGCTGATAAATTTTATCAGAAATAAAATTTCTCGCGCGATATCTTTTTCTTCTGTTTAATTTCCCTTCAGAATTCGTCTTGAGTGGTTCCTAGAAGCTTCACAGGTAACGGCAGACTCAATCCGTTAAGATTCCATTGTTGTAGGTTAATTGTCCTATATCTGCGTCATAGAATAAGCCTCCCAAAATTGATATTTTACAATTTTACACAGAGGGGAGAGGTCAGTGCTTTTGGATCCTTTTTCGTGAGATCTTTTTGGGTAATAGCTGATAAATTTCATCAGAAATAAAATTTCTCGCGCGATATCTTTTTCTTCTGTTTTATTTTTGATCAGAATTCGTCTCGAGTGACAAGTTTCAATTCTTAGAATCTTCACTGACGCACGGCAGACTAGATTATATGCATCCGTTAAGACCCAAAATTGATATTTTACAATTTTACGCAGAGGGGGGAAGTCAAGTGCTTTTATACCCTTTTTCGTGAGTTTTTTTGGGTAGTAGCTGATAAATATTGTCAAAAATTTCTTCTGTTTCATTTTTGCTCAAAATTCATCTCGAGTGGCAAGTTTTCAGTTCTTGGAAGCTTCACGGGTAACTGAGGCACGGCAGACTCGATTATATCCGTTAAGGCTCCATTGTTGTAGCTTAATCGTCAGTGGAACATAAGCCATTCCAAAATTGATATTTTACAATTTTATGCAGAGAGGAGGAGGGGGAGGACAAATGCTTTTGGGTCTTTTTCTCGGTAGCTGATAAATTTTGTCAAAAGTAAAATTTCTCTCGCGATATCTTTTTCTTCTGTTTAATTTCCCTTCAGAAGTCGTCTTCAGTGGTTCCTAGAAGGTTCACAGATAACTAACGCACGGTAGACTCAATTATATGCATCCGTTAAGACTCCATTGTTGTAACTTAATCATCATTGGAATATAAGTCCCCCAAAATTGATATTTTACAATTTTAGGCAGAGGGGGGAAGTCAACCNTTTTGCTCAGAATTCGTCGCTTTTCGTCTCGAGTGGCAAGTCTCGGTTCCTGGAAACCCCTTCACGGGTAACTGACGCACGGCAGACTCGATTATATGCATCCGTTAAGGCTCCATTGTTGTAGCTTAATCGTCCTATATCTGCGCCAGCGTGGAACACAACCCACCATCTTCTGTAATAGACAAGAGCCTCGGAACACCAAGTGCGGAAATAGCGCCTCCTCGTGTACCCCACCACCACGATTTTACACGTTAATTTCACAACTCGATCGCTACACGACGGAATCGAGTTTTATATTTCCTTCGAGGAAAGTTGACGAAACGAGATGACAGCAAACTCTAAGAAAAAAAAAAAAAAAAAAAAAAGAAAGAAAAGACCGAGACAAAGAAAACTTCGTTCTCCTTCGCGAAGAAGAAAGAAGGAAAGGAAAAAAAAAAAAAAAGAAAAAAGAAAAAGGAGAGAGAGAGAGAGAGAGATATTTTTGAGCTCGCGTCGTTCGTTTCATCATCACTTTTGTTCATTAAAAGTCTTGGCAACGCGTCCCGCTATGAAAACGTGTGCAATTTTTCGTTCCTTCTCCGGATAGTCGCTTTTTTAATGGACTTTTAACCTACGAACTTTTTCCTCCACGACGTCCTCCTGCTCTTTACGAAACGGCATCTGTTTTCTTCTCTTCTCTCTCTCTCTCTCTCTCTCTCTCTCTCTCTCTCTCTCTTTGTTCCTTCCTCTCGAAAAAAAACTCGTACAAAAGTTTACCGGTTTATGAGAAAATCGGTGGCGCTAGCGTCACGCGCCACCATATTGCGCCACCATCTGGCACGGTGTTCGAATCGGTTGCAGGAAGCGATGGCAATCGTTTCTCGCCTATTTTTTCTTTTTTCACCTCGTAGTTCTCGTACACGATACACGACGAATTACCCGATTCGTCATTTTATTCTCATCCAATTTTAATACTTCACGGATACTACTTTCTGATATTTACTTGCTGTGAAAATAATATTGTAAAATTTCGCGGAAATTTCTCTCACGATTCTTTCTTTGCGAGAGATACATCAGAATTGTAAATACGTAAATTGTTCATTGTAAAATATTTGTCGTCGATCGTGGCTGCGCCTTAAATTCCCTTGAATTTTAAAAGCTAATTTTTTCGTCGTAAATACGAGAGGAGTAGTAGTGGTGATGGTGGTGGGAAGGGAAACGGAAGGAATAAGATTGACTTGTAATACCACCCATGGGGCCCATTTACTCGAGACATAAATTTATCCCCCTCCCCTTCGAGAATAAATTTTCGTATCTATATCATCCTTGGAAATAAATTCTCACTGGTAATAAGATTTTTTCTTTCTACTTCTTCTTCTTCTTCTTCTTCTTTTTTTAGATGGTTTAATATCTATCTTCATTTTCAATATACTTCCCTCCCGAAAGAGAAATTTCGTTCAAACAAAGCCAAGGTTACCAAACCACCGAAGGTTAAATCCAGTAGTAGTGGAATGATGTATGATGTACACACCCTGTGCCGATCCATCCCGTATTTGGGTAATGAGCTATTGCTCAGGAAATAATTATGCGCATTAGACCGATATATTCGGAATCATCCGTTATTATTCTCCGTTATTAAAGCGTGTATAGAGGGCCGGTTAATAAGACAAACGAGATATGTACGTGGTATTCTCCATCCAAATATCACTTCCGTCATCAAATCATGGATCGTTTGCTCGATCGAAAATGGAACCAGGTCGAATCCGTAGTTCGCATTCCGTCGTTATAATTGTTACGAAAAAAGAAAAAAAAAAAAAAAAAGAAAAAAGAAATCGTAGCCCCGATTTCCTTCATCACTGTGTTGTGAAAGACAGAAAATATTGGAGGTGTGGTGGTACAATGGTAGGGCGAGGTTGGAATTTATAGCAGAAGCAAGTTTCGATCGAGATACGCGTGTAAACGTCGCGATAAAAATTTCTAAAAATGGTTCTATATGTGCGTCAACCTAATATTATCGCCCATTAAGGATAATTACGTGGCACGTCGAACGATCGTTCATCGAGCTAAATTCATGAATTCCTCGGTAATTATTCAAATCTCTTCCCCAAGGGTTTTAATATTCCTCACTTGTTTCTGAACCGATATCGTGTATCGTTCGATTGAAAATTACACGCTTGCCCCCTCGATGTTCGAAAGCCTGCACAGCCGCTCTTTGGGAGTACTTTTTTTTTTTGAAGAAAATTATTTTGTAGATGTTGGACGGGATATTTGCTTCCATCAACCGGTAATAAGTAGGTATTTTCGATCTTTCTTCGGTGTACAATTCTGTACAATTAACTCCAACACGTGTGTCGCGTCGTGTAAAGTAAAGATACGTTCATCATTCTTCTAACATCTTAAACGTTCTTAAACGTTTATTCTTAACATCTTAAACGTTCTTCTAACGTTATTAAATATCTTCATTGTTGTTCAAAATAATATTCACGTTTTAATATTCATCAGTTTACGCGTTATTGGACGTTCACGTTCACGTCATTCTGTTTCTGTGTAACGATAATTTATTTTTCTCATATGCTCTCCACCTGTTGATTATTTTCGATCGTGATTCAATAAAAAAAAAAAAGATAACGATAGAATGTATCAATTGTCCGTTGATATTGCAAAATTTACACTTTTACTTCTTGCAACGTTTATCGGATAATATTGCAATAATTTCTCTCGTTGGAAATCGGGTGAAAAATTGGTTCGATTTCTATCATTGTCCTTTGCAAATTGCTGTTCGGATCGATTAGCGCGTGGAGGGAAAGAAAAATTCTGAGGAGGAAGGCGATGTCCGATATTCGACGAGATGAACTTTCCACGACATTCCAGGGACAATTCGCTATTCGAACAAGAAAATTGGAGAAGTTTCCGATTCCCAACGGGATTTCTTTCTCGATCTTAAATGCACGTGTACCGATTTCCGAAATATTCATACATACGTGAAATTTATATTACTCCGTGTAGCAATTGAACGTAATACTTCTCATCGTGTATTGCATTTCGTTTCACAGAAACCGATCAAGATATCGTCAATATTTTAAAATAATTTTTGAATTTGCCGTCATTTTTATTGTTCTTTCACAGAAACCGATATCGTCCAAAATAATTTTTGAATTTGTCGCCATTTTTATTGTTCTTTCACGTCGAACGAGCAATCTTTCGTTTAAATTCTTGCATTCTTAAAAATTTCAGAAAAAGAAAAAAAAATCTATTTTAAAGAATATATAATTTCATTTCACAGAAACCGATATCGTCGAAAATAATTTTTGAATTTGCCACCATTTTTATTGTTCTTTCACGTCGAATGAGCAATCTTTCGTTTAAATTCTTGCATTCTTAAAAATTCGAGAAAAAGAAAAAAAAGTGTATTTCAAAGAATATATAATTTCGTTTCATAAAAACCGATATCGTCCAAAATAATTTTTGAATTTGCCGCCATTTTTATTGTTCGTTCACGTCGAACGAGCAATCTTTCGTTTAAATTCTTGCATTCATAAAAATTCCAAAAAAAGAAAAAAAAGTATATTTCAAAGAATATATAATTTCGTTTCACAGAAACCGATATCGTCCAAAATAATTTTTGAATTTGCCGCCATTTTTATTGTTCGCTCACATCGAACGAGCAATCTTTCGTTTAAATTCTTATATTCTTAAAAATTCCAAAAAAAAAAAAAATTGTATTTCAAAGAATGTGCATTTCGTTTCAGAGAAACTGATATCGTCCAAAATAATTTTTGAATTTGCCGCCATTTTTATTATTCGCTCACGTCGAACGAGCAATCTTTCGTTTAAATTCTTGTATTCTTAAAAATTCGAGAAAAAGAAAAAAGTGTATTCTGAAGAATGCGTATTTTTCGTTTCATATATGGACATATCCTTTCACGATATCATCCAAAATAATTTTTGAATTTGCCATTTTTATCGTTCGCTCACGTGGAAAAGAAAAGTGTATTCCAAAGAATGTAGAAAATTTTTCCTATACGTTCGAAAATATCGAAACGAAACTCGATACGATACGAGAAAATTTTTGGACGAATTTTGATTCCCTTGAAAAATCAACTTACCCTATTTCTCGATCGTGTCAACTTGTCTTCTTGATCGTAATCATTGTGCATAGTCCGGGAACCGCGCTATTGCACAGCACGTTCGATCGAATTTTTTGGTTCCTCTGTCGTATCCTCTCGATACTCGCAATCCGAGACATTTCTCGGCGGTTCGAATTGAAATTCTAGTCGAGCGCGAATCGATCTTTGCCCAATACTAGGTGTTCTTTGTAGGCGACCGTGTCTCCCCCCCTTCTCTCCCTTTCCCCTCTCTGCATTTCCAAGTTACTACAACTTAGGCACTTGCCACTCGACTTGGAACATTTTGGAACAAACGTTCCGATATTTCTCCACCAGAAATAACATCATATTCCTCTTTGACCGATCTCTTCGAAATTTATGTAACGTATCCTTCAATCATTTTTCCGTTTCAATGTAAATACGTGAAACGATCGTTTACTCGTTAACCATTAATTGGTCCTTGCTTCGTTTGTAAAAGAGAGTCATCAGTCGCTATTACTCTCAAATTGGAGAGATCGTTCGATAGAGGCGCGATTAAAACGACATCGATGCGTTTTTGTACGAATAGCAGGTTAATCGTACACGCCATTTCCATACTTCCATTGTTTTCTAAACGTTCAATTACTTACAACACTTTATTATATCGTGCGTTTTATTTGTTTTTAAAGTGACTATTTTTATAATTTTGGTCTTTGCAATCAGTCTCAGTTGTTAATTACAATAATAATTTCCTCAAGTATGTTATTTCAACGTGAGAAAAAGATTTCAAGAAGTCAAAGAAACTCGAGAGAAACGAGTGCATGGTTGAAGACTTTCATAAATAATCGTAAATGCGTATACAGGTACAGAATGAAGTCTTTTCGTTCCATCAGAGACGTTGTTCTCTTATTATTAATCCTTATTCACCAGGACATATTGTTTTTCATACCTTTTCCTTTAGCTTTTCATTTAATTAACCGGTCGACAATGATACACACGCATACGTCTTGAGCAAAAGGAAGAAGAAGAGTATTTTCTGTCACGCGTAAGTGGGCAAATTTACAATTTTTCTTAGGTAATTTCTCAGCCTAGCAATGGCACGGTACTTCTCACCTTGTCGTGAACGTGTTATTCCCGCTTAGTCAGCCACTTTGTCAATCTTGTGTCCAATTCCCCCCTTCCTCTTATCTATCCGCTTGTCCATCCATTATCTATCTTCATGGATCATCCTCTGTGATCGTTAAATCGTTCTTACGTGCAAGCTTCTACTGTCTACCCCGGAGAATCGGAAAAAAAGCGGGGGTAGAGTTGGCAGAGGCGAGTATCGATCTCATTCTCTCTCCTGGTTCGGTATTCCGGATAATTTATCGTTGCTGAGTTTTACGGGGCCCCCCTTCTGCTCTGTTGCCAGTGGTAGGACAACGGAGAATCAATCCTGTCCCGTCCTTTTTAAATAGCAATGGCCCATCACTGTCCTGAACCCTCTCTTAGTCGTGACATTGACTTTAAAAAAAGAAAAAGGAAAAGGAAAAGATCAAGGAAATTGGATATTTCGCGCAATTTCTCTTGCAAATTAAATTTTACATCGGCGATCGATGAGGATTTTCTGTTTTTCTTTTTTTTTTTTTTTAAATTATTGGACGGATAATTTTTCGACTCAATTTTTCGATTCAATGATAAATTATTATCACAAGCAAATTTCGTTAATTCTGTGGATTGGATTGATATATATATCGAAATAACCGGATTGAAAAATCTATTTCGAGCTTTTTGGCTTTTTAACTTTTTTTTTTCGGTGTAATAATAAAATGAATAATATAAACGGGTTTTTTCATCGTAAAAAATATATATGAGCGGAACGATTTATTTTTATCTCTCCGTTGATGCGAAATAACTGTTTTTGAAAAATTTATTATTTTAAAAATCCCCTACCCCCCCGCCCCTCTTGCCTCTTTCATAGTGAAACTCGTGTAATGATAAAATAACGGAAATATTTTTATTACATATTGATTTAGTGAACATCGGCAAAGTTTGATTTAACGCAATAAAAAAAAAAAAAATCGAACGAGATAATACAAATAACAATATCCTGGAATCATCAAATATCGTATATAAGTTATATCAATTCGCTTATATACATATCACGAAATAAATAGAAATCGGTATTCGTTGATAAAAAAAATTTATCCTCATCGCGTAACAATTTTTTTTTTCCTTTTTTCCAAACCAATTACCTTATCCCCTCTCGTATCGTAATATTTACCAATACGATTTACGATTAAATCGTTCGTTTCCAGAGGGGAAATTCGAAAATCGACGCGAGGAGAGGGAGTCGTATTTATCCTGTTTCAGCAACACTCATCGCGTACAAATTATAAAAAAAAAAAAAAAAAAAAATAGAAAAAAAAACGCCAAGAGATCTATATAGAAAAGCGACAACTTCCCTTTTCGATACCTTCTTCCGTTAGAGAAGCGGGAGGAAAATTGCACACGACGACCCCTTAAAGTTGATGAAGCGTTGTATCCCTCAGAACCTTGGAAGAAAATTGCTTCGTAACGGGCCGATTCCACGTGCGTCTATGCCGTGAATAATGCGGCATGAATCTTAATCACGCTCTCATTGTAGGTGAACTCGCGTAAAATACAAATTTCCCTCGCCCTCCTTTATGCACTATCGCGTATATACGCGTGTGTATATGTGCGTGGATCGAACAAGGAGCCGGTGACGGAGGAGAAATGCTCGGTTCTTGGCGCACTCGACACTTTGCAACATTAAAATGGAGAAATTAGAAGGGAGGGAGGAGGGAGGGAGTTGCGTTTTCCTTGGACGCGTGTCCTCACTTTCATCAAGGCCGCCCTCTCTTCTTGCCGTTGCTCGTTGCGCGACGAACTCGCGCGTCAAACGGGACCAGCTTTTGTCCCTCTTTCTCTCTCTCTCTCTCTCTCTCTCTCTCTCTCTCGAGAACGAAATACCGTTTCCCAGTTTCCGGCCTTTTGCGAGAGTGACCTCAGCCCTGAGGCTTGCACACGGTGTACCTCGATCATTTATTAACGAGCGCGTATACCTCGAGAGAAAGACGGATGGGGGAAGGAGGACGCGTGTATCGAGTTTACGGATGGTGAAACGTACCGTGTCGACACCGTGCGACGCTTGAATATAAAATAGCGTGTTCGACGTAGCCACGCGCACGCGCATTGCTCCCGATAAATAATTGATGCTTGATACTCGACGCCACGGTTCACGCGCCACAGTCTACCATTAGGATGGCGAACGAGAGAGGATACGTTCGACGAGAGATTCCTCCACGGGAAAATTACTTAGATAGTCTTGGGAGAGCCTTCTCACAGGGGAAGAGACGTTACGTGATGAGCCAAGTATCCACGAATGGGATAAATGGTTTCTTTCCTTTTGCTTCTTATTAGGGAATAAAAATTGTTGAAATGATTTGGTCGAAAGTAACAGCGAGAAAGAATATATTTAACGAAGGAAATAGGAATAAACTGTATAGATGTGGGTCGTGTCGATATCTTCTATCGTGCCGAGCTCTCTATGTCGCATCGGTTCAAAGACAAGGAAACAGAATCGAAAGACGGCGATCGCGTCCAATCACACGCTCAATTCACGTATAAACGTACAAGATATGAGTCGCACTTTTATATATATAAACTCAACTTTTATTCTTTTACAAAGAAATTGTACTTCTCACGGCGAATATCACCGTTCACGATCAATCAATTTATATGTACAGATGTCGATGGCCTTAGGAGGATCGATTTTAGAAAACAAATGAAAATTGTAAAACGCTTTGATTGTAGAGTCGAGTGGTTAGAGAAAGGTGCACAAGGGACAATAAAGGTTGATTCGTCAGTAGCTTCGCAATCCCCGCATTGTACGCGAGTGTGGAAGTCTCGACAAGCGAAAGAAGGAGTCTATTATATTTTGGGAAACGTGTACGACGTTCGCTCGAAAGCACAATAATGGATCGTGGCGTGGAAATCTGCCTTGCTTGGGTGTTTATCGATGCGCCCGATTCCAACAATGAAACGCCACGCTTGTGGTACGATACGCACACTTCCTTGGTGTTCATCGGCCCATACGTAATACCCGTATACAATCCCAGAAGCTTTTGCATACACGAACGAGGAGAGGAGTGGGGAGTCCACTCGTACACGCGAGCCCCACCTCCCTTGTATACATTCAGAACGTATACATTCGCTTGTATACATATGTGTACTCACTATTCCGGGGCCGGAGAATCTACAAGGCAGCATAGCGTTGCCGCCGGACTGCGCCAGGACATCCTTGACAGATGCAGCTACCGAAGAAAGGACGTTATTTTTATTCTCCTCGTTGGCCGGCTTCTCGCTGCGAACAGCACCATCTGGAAACATCGGAGAATACTGCTTTGAGAAATACGCGCCTCGGTTGGTTCGGTAAGTCTCGCTTCGTGTCGGAGATACGCGCGTGGGAAATTAACGTAACGACATCGTCGTCGTACTTGTGTCAATTCGTGTTCGTGCCACGTGCAATAACGCCGAGTAATAACGAGGGGAAAAGTTTCTCGAAAAAATTGTCTCGAGCGTTTCTTCCTTTCGTACTAATAATAAATCGTTGCTTTGGTGTTCGCGTTTCTGTTTCGCGAAATATCAAAGGAAGTGGAGAAAAGAAAATAGAAATGTTCCACGCGTTAAACGTTTCAGAGTTTGCTGCTCGTTGTCGTTAGGAATAAGCGAAACAGTGGCGAGGAGCGAGAAGTTGAGGTTAAGATTCAAAATTTACGCTCTCGGCAAATCTGAGAACAATCTTTTTTTCCCTTCGTTGACCGACGGCGGTTAACGAACATTCTTCTAACAGAAATGAATTTCGAAGGAACGATATTTCGTAAGTAACGGCATATTGGGAAAGTTTTGCGCAAGTTCGAAAACTTTCCACCACGGATATATTTGTCTTTTCCTTCTGCTCGAAACTCGAGTCGTTAAGCTTTTATCTTCCTGCCTTGTGTTGTTGTTGTTGTTTTTTTTTCTATACATTTTTATACCGTTCCATCCGAAACACGACGCCCTCTCGATTCTCGCTGCCACGTTTTTTTCTCCCCTCCACCATCGGTTTAAGAACAACGACGTCGTTCCAGTGTATAGCCGCAAGAGTTTACTCGGTCGCACGAGTTCCCCCAAATGCTATTTTCCGGTGGACCGAAAGTCCTAGCTATCGAATAACGTACGTGTAACGACTTGGAGCCAAGCCGAAAAAACTCAAGGAGATTGCATTACTACGGAAAAATATCGTGCGGCGTTCGCGGAAATCATTACGAGAGTCATTGTACCGGATGCTGATTGAACGAGCCAGAAAGTTGTGCCAACCTAGAGGTCAGTTGCAATCTCTTCGTTTATCGTTCAATTATTTCGTATATACTCCCGTCTTGTGACGGGAATATACGCGTCATAGAGTTTTTATGGTTGATGCGTATAGTGCCGCAGGCGGATTTTAAATTTTGCTCGATAAAGAAGAAGTTTTGGAATGTTTTTACCAACGCATCATTATTCAGATTCGCTTGTTACGCGAAATATTATTCTTGCTCTTCCCTCGAGTAACTATCGGATCGTATGAAATTGCAGTTTTTTCTTGCTCGGAAGAAAAACGATATATTTTCGAAACCATAATCTTTATTCGATCAAAATACCAGCCATTAGCTTTAATGACCTTTTCCCAACGAGATTCTCAACCGATATATTCCATTTTTATAAAACATTATGGTTTTAATACTTAAAACAAATGGTTTTAATAATTTAATAAAGAAATTCTTTAAATGTTTACAGTTTCTCGAGTGTCGAGTATTTTATTTTTTTAAAACCAATATAAAAGTGAAACAAGTGATAATCGATTGGAAGAAATATCTGGTGAGTAAGATGGATCTATGCAGAAGAATAAATCCACGTCTATCGCGGATTATTTCTTGCCAATAGAATGCTAACTTTGCCATAACTTTTTTTCAGTCGTAACGATGGTTTCCATTTGTTTAGGATTTTCATTAGCATCCAATCATTGTCCAGATGGCGTACAACATTCTATACTATCCGTTTCTCATTACAGGTTATAATTCTGTTCTAAAAATGGACTTGTACCATTTCGAGCTTTACGCGATGAGCATCATTTCCATCACTTTACCCATTGCGCTCAAATATCTGAAAACTATCATTGGATGCTTCGTGAATTAGCTTCCATTTTGGCTTTCGATTTATCTTTGTTTAATATGGATTTCGATGCTTCCAGATTGAATTTTCGAGACCACCATCGAATAATTCTCTCATCGATAGGATCTTCTTCGAAAGCTAACCTCATATTTTGATATGTTTCAGCTGCACTGTGGCCCAGTTTAAACTCATAAAGGAAATAACATTCTAAATTCGGTAATACCATAGTTAACCTAATGCAAAAAAGAATTTATTACACAAACGTAAAAGAACAATAATATATATATATATATATGGTAAACAAAATATAGGTTAAGCAGAGTTTACAAGTTTTATTCCAAGATTGCCAACTTCATGTGGTACAACTTAAATACTTTGGTTGCGTTTTATGCTGTAATAATTTTGAAGGAAAGGAGTAGAAAGTTTGAAACGAGATGGTAACTAGGAGGAAAACTGAAGGAAAATTTTGTTTCACGAATTATTTCTCGTCAAAAGAATCCACCATCGATCCTTCGAACGTGCTTGCAACATCTCCCCTCGTACTACGAATGGACACCACCAAGGACGAATTTTCGAAAAGTATGGCTGGAGAATTTCGTTCGTCGATATATATATATATTTGGAAACTTGGTCTCGGCTCGAGTTTTGGAACTCGTATCGACCTATATACACCGCGATATCAAAAGTTGTCGTACCTTTCCCGGTCAAACGTAATTCGAGACGTTGACTCGAGGGGGTAGCGCAACTGGGTCGATGGTAATTACCGAAGTTATTCACTCAGGACGGAAACGATGCTTGCGGCCAGAAAATTTAAGATTCGCTCTACGTACGCCGAGGATGAGGGGATATTCCCTTCTCCTTTTTCTTCTTCTTCTTCTTCTCTTCCGTCTGGTCATCCGCCTACCATTCCATCCTGGTCGGCGAGCTTCTCAAATTGCATTACCTATTAGAGCGAATGCCTTGAACTTGTGCCTGTTGGTGTCTGCTAATTTGCAAAGAGAAAGAGAGAGAGAGTGTAACCTCGGCTTATCTGCTGCTGCAACGTTCGCAAAAGGTCCACTACTCCTCTTACTATCCTCCCTGCCTCTTGATTAAAGCGACGATTTTTTGACTCCAAGAAGATGGAATTACGGCGTACCCTCTCTTTACAACGCGAAGCGAGAGAAGGAAGGAAGGAAGGAAGGAAGGAAGGAATCTGGAACGACGGAAGTTTCGTGTCTTGAGTGTCTTCCAACCGAGTCGCGTTTGAATAGGGGAAGAAGAATGGAATAATGGATTAGTGAAATTTGATTGTGTCGTTCGATGGAACGATCAATATGGAAATGAATGATATCTTAATAGATCGAAATTCGAGTTTATTTTAGGAAGAGAGTTAGATAGAGGAAAAGAGAGAGAGAGAGAGAGAGAACTATTATTATCCGACACAAGTACACATACACAGTGTATCTAGAATTAAGGGAACTATCCTTTAAATTATTCCGTACATGCCGCGACATGGTTATTCGGGGAAGGTAATTTCTTTACGTCACACACAACGAGCATAGCGGAGCTCGTTTTATATCTTTTGCGAGTAAACGGATAGACGACAAACAAAAGAGGATTCTGCTTCTGTTTTAGAGCTATATGTCTTTTTTTTTTTTATCGTATCGCTGTAATCCGATCGAACTATTTTTTCTTTAAATTTTACCATTCCTTTCGTTTCAATTCGTCGAGTATCGATTGTATTTTCACGGATACGTGAATATATGAAATGAAAAGAATCAAGCTTATTCTAAAATATTTCTAATCACGATATTCGGACGATTGATAAATTGATGCACAAGAGGAGAGAAGAAATTAGTTTAAGCGAGAATATCCTTAAAGATATCGTTCTTTGGGATTGTTTTGGACAAGGCGATGCGTAATTTATTTCGTATAAACGTTTCGAGAAAGATATTTGTCTGATTATTCCTTTTATGTGCGAATCAAAATCTCTTTGAGCAGATGGATTTTCGTTTAATCGTTACCCATCGTACAGAGCTTAAAGGGTTTCGATCATGAAGATTTAGGGGAAGTTTTCGTGCGAAAGTCGAACCGTGCGTTCGAATCGATCGATTAAATGTGAAAACAAATGTAATACAATTGCGCGTAAACTTACATCCGTTTTCCTCGAATTATGATACATTGTTGAACGTTTGTTGCTGCGATCTCTTTTTTTTTTAACTTGCTTCGAATATCGGTTCGATTTCGTTTCATTCGACGATTTATCGATCCCGATATCTTTATCACGATTCAACGATTGATTTTACGATTGAATTGAGGAAGGAAAGCGATGTGATACAACAATTTGAATTAGGGGATAAATTTTAAATTGAAAAATTGGAAGAGAATTTTAGGAATATAACGAAAATCGAGTCATTGTTGTACGATGGAGAGGAGAGATCTTCGACCTCGACACTAGAAAGTAGCCAATAACGATGCAAACAAGTTTTCCTCTGGACCTAAGGAGCTAAGGAAATAAAAAATTACTTCTTTTCGATAAGGGATAGGAGCAGTTTACCTTTTATGGCGTCAATTTTTCCCCAGAAATTTCGTATACCCTTTTTTTTTTTTTTTTTTTTTTTTAACGATCCAAATACATCTTCTACCATTCGCGTAAACGTCTCTTTTGCCGAAGCAAATTTTATCATCAAAGGATCGTATAAATTTTTCCTTTACGATTTCTTTTTTTTTTTTTTCTTCTTTTTTCTTCTTCTTTTTGCCTCGATCGTACACTCGAATCGGTCCGCGCAAAGAAACGAGGAGGAAAAAAATTATCCTTTCATTTCGGCATATTTCATCTTATCAAAGGAAATTCTTGGTCGTCGAAGAGCAAAGAATCGGTCACTTCGTCATAGGGAACATTTCTCAAGGAAGGAATGATATTCGTTCTTCTTTGCTAACCCACTTATCTCTCTCTCTCTCTCTCTCTCTCTCGTAAGAAAATTTTTCTTTAATAGAAGCGACTGTGATTCTTTGTTTTTGCCTCGCCAAGTGGATGAGAAGATTGACAAAGAGGGAGGGAAGGGGGAGGGGCAATGCGAATAAGAGATATTCAATTTAATCTTCGGATGTAAAAATTTGCTCACGATCAACGCATCCTTCTATTCGAACTGTCCTCAACAAACTTTCTTCATACTTTTCCTTTAATTTTCCCTACGATTTATTTACCCACACGCTTTCTAAAAGTGAATTTCATATATCTAACCCTATGTCACTATCAACGACCGAGACGCGCCTCGAACGAGATCGATCTTTGTCGGATATCTCTCGAGGAATATCGTAGTCTTTTTTAGAATAAAAGCTTCTCTCCGTGATTAGAATTACAAAGAAGAAGAATTGTTATTAAGATTTATCTCCACGTTAAAGAAAAAAATTCGCACGAGACGGTTCGATTTTTCTTTTCACCCTCCATCGTTTCACGGATTTTTCGATCCGAATCGAAAGCGGGGAGGAGGGGGAAAAAAATTGGCTCGTTCGCGTGCAAAAGAAACGAACGGGTCGTGGATTTTCGCGTGTTTTCGAGGGCTTTGTTACTTTATTATTCGTTGACGGCTAGTCGAGGCCCTTTCTCTCCCTCCCCCTCCCTTTCACTTTTATGTTTTACGGCCAAGCCGTTCCGCGAGCACCGCAAAAACCACTTTCCCACCTCGGTTAACGCCGTCGTGCTCGAGAGAAATCATTTTGCGAGATTTATCTACGTCGTTACGATAAAACGAGCCCCCCCCCGCCCCCCTCTCCCCCCTACCTCTTCGACTTGGAAGTAACTCGTCCCGGCTACACAAGCGATAGACATGTTTTATCTTCGTTAAAGTGGATATCCTGTCCAGCGTGTTTCATCGTCGACGTTCAGTTAGGAAAATCATCGAGATATAACCGAAATATAAGAAGCGATAATAGTCACGATTTTCATGTGTAATTATACTCCACTTACTTTTCGAATGATCGTTCGGATCGTTCTCTGTGCTTTTAACTAAAAGTGTGTGTTTTTTTCTTTATGGATGGATGAGTGGAGGATAGGAATAAAATGTTGAAAAATTCAACGGATCCATTGAAACGAAGAAGAAGACGCACGTACACACGTTCAAATACTACTCATTTTTGCTTCTTTTCAATGCGCGGAGAATTCAATGTACGGAGAGAGAGAGAGATGGAGAGAGAGAGAGAGAGAGAGAGAGAGAGAGAGAGAGAGAGAGAAGAGACGTTTAAAAAATTCAAAGTTTCGCGAGGCGAAAGAGATAGACGCGTGTATATGACGAGAAAAAAACACGTGGAAGAAAAAAAAAGATGAGAAATAGCGTTGGAGGAACAAGGATGGAGAGACGGGGAATCTGTGGAGAGCTAGGCTATCGGTCTACTCTATCTAGGGACCCTAGGTTCATCGTGAATACGAATGAGTTGCAGGTCGATCGGGCACTAATTGAGAAAGTTGGCCGCCGCTAGTGTGTTTCCGTGGGATGAAGGTAGCCGACCACCAACCTTTGGTGGTTAAGTTTCTTCCCCTTCTCCTTCTCCTTCTTCTTCTTCTTCTTCTTTTTCTTCGTGATCGAGTTCTCTTAGATGGTTTACGTTGGAAGATTTGGAAAAAAATTTTCTTTTTCCTCTCACGAATTATCGCGATTGTGTCGTGAAGAGATGATAAGAGATGATAAAACGGAGGATAAAATGGAGTTTCACATTGGAATTTATTATGTGAACGAATTGACTTACCGATCGGATGTAGAAAGTAGCGCGACGATGCCAGCAGCACAAGGAACAATTGAACCGCGTCCATGGTGATCCCGGTTCATACGTGTATCGTGCATTTATCCACGAGCTCGCCTGTAATAGAAAAATGTAAATAATTTTATGAAAAATGTAGCGATATTTTCGAGTAATCTTGTTGTCGAACTTGTTCGTTGTGTTACCGCCTATAATAAAAAAAAAAAAAGAAAAAAAGAAATGTGCATGATGTATGTTGCAGATACGTGTAACGACGTCTGTATGAACGTTTTCAATTATTCAATCGGAATGAAAACGTTGAATGGATGAATATAAATTGTAATTACATTTCTTACGTTTCGATAAATGGATATTAATTTTTTTCAAAAATTATTAATAATTTGGTAAGAAGAGAAGATTATATCGCAAAAAAAAAAAGATCTATGATAGAAATAAATTAATAAACCTGTGTAAACAGAGACAATGGAACAGACTGTTGGAGATTAGAAGGTCTTTAGAAACGAATGGACGACTATTGTGTCCCTCTGACGGCGAGGACCAAGAATACATTTGCCATTAAAGCCGCCATTTTGATAAACCTAAATAAAATTCCAATCTAGTAAAATCGAAGAGATAATTATTTTATAATTACGATATAAAATAATTTCAATTAATCAAACTTGTTAAATTGTGTTCTTCAAAATTTTTCCAATATAAATCCAGAAGGATTAATCAATAAATCAAGAAAGAATCAACGGACGCTAGCTTGCACGAATATAAAAGTATGATATATGGAACGCGGATGTTTCCCGCCTGTTATTCTAATTATGTCCATCTGTATGTACGTATTATTCCGCACGTATATCGCAAAGTCTTATCACGAGAGGGAGAGCATGTGTACATCGTTAATACCGATCGATGACCGCGACTCGCGTACATCTACTCGGTACATGCATTTATCCTAGTTGGAGCCTATAGAGAGGCAGAAGCTCGTTGGTTTGGAAAATGTGTGTCCAGGATTTCACGGCGATGTATCGAGTATCTCGAATAATCCAGGTGGAGGGCCAGAGGAGAATACTCCTCGTGTACAGATTTGACCAAGCCTAGACACGAACCATCACCATCGGCTAAACACCGACTGGTCGACCGATCACTCCCCCTCCTCCCTCTCTCCATTGTTAATCGTATACCGATAAGACTTTGTTTTCCTGTCTCCTGTCGGTTTTTTCGATTCGCGGCTCGTGTAAAGTCGAAATATTTCATTTGAGAGAAAGTAAAATATTAATGCTAAAAGGTATAACAGAGATTAGAGAATTATAACGCGTTGGTGCAATTTTTATCAAAAATGTTTGAGGTGTAAATAGTTAAACGTGCGGTGAGATTACTTTCTGTGAAAATGAGTTATTATAGTCGTGATACCTTAAAATTTTGTTTCTTAAGCGAGTTAAAGTGAGTTAAGGGTAGATTAAAATAGGGTTCGAAGCGGGTTAAAAAAACAAATAAGTCAATGGGGAGTAAATTAAAATTCATTAACGTAAAATACACTTGGCTAAATCTTATTATTTTCAAATTGCCAAACTTTCTTATTTCCTATTTCTCTCTCTCTCTCTCTCTCTTAAAAACTTTCACTTTGTTATTACACACATCATCCTCTCAATTTTCATCTCGCGGATAAAACTACTGTACTGCACGAAGAGAAAACGCATCAGCGTCCGATTCTCTCTAATTCACTACGGCAAAAGTAGCAATTAAGCGACTCGAAATATAATTGCGAGTTAACGAATTCGTAATCGCGTTCCAACACGAATCAATAACGAAAACAAACGGGGAAATAAAATTGTAAATTGGTCTGCGCGTTTCATACGAGATACATCTGATTAATTCACGGATGGGATCCCCCCCCTCCCCTCCCCTTATATGAATATTTATGCACACCGGATACATTAACGGGACGCGATGTTGTTTTCGCGTATTCCCCTCCCCCTCCCTCCCCACCTTCTCGTAATTAAAATGTTTCACACACACGGGGGAGGGGGAGGAGGCAGAACGGCTGTCGAAACGAGCACCGGATTATATATACCATCCGGGAATGGATGGTTTCCCGACGATTAAGAGTTCATTATCGGGCCATTTCGATCGCCTCTCGATCCCCCTTTCCCCATCTCGTCGCGTTTTAAAAACGAAAAGTTTTAAGTTTTCTCTCTTCCCCTCCTCCTCTAGTTCTTCGAATTAGAGGTGGATTAGAGTTTTCGAGGGAAAACCGGCGTGGCCGGCCAGTCGGTTTAAAACGAGTTGCCTCGTAATTTCGCCACTTAATTAGACGCCGCTTTAACTTGGATACGGCCAACGTTGGATACGGTTGCACGCGGCACACGGTCGCGATGAAAGCAACCGGTTGGTGGTGTTTGCGGGTATATAAATAGAGGTGGCGAGAGGGGAGGAGGAGGAGGAGGAGGAGGAGGAGGAGGAGGAGGAGGTTGTTGGATCTCTGGTTTATCTCGGCGCTTAGCATTTAAATAAGCTTCCACCTAAGTTGGGAATAAGTTTCGTATACGCGAAACGGGTGTGTATATCAATGTCCGATTTTAAACGATAGGAACGCCAGTTTCTAGAATATGGAATTTCTAATTCAAATTGTGGCGAATTCTCGTGTCGAATCCGAGTCGTGGATAACCGTGATTTTCCATTTCAAGTTATTTGGGGGGTGTATTCGGTACGCTTATCTTCGTTGCAGCGGGGGGCCAAAAATGAAAAGTATCATTCTAAATTCGAATGAAACGTTTATTTCGGTTATCGGAAGGTTCGACCCGATGTTGAATTTATCCTGGATTCATCCTTATCTCGAGCTCTACGAGGGATTTACGAGGACTTTTTCGTGTCCTTTTTCGCGCGAAAGGGAAGGAAGTCCTTTGTTACGAATGTTTGCCCGACCCCGTGGAAAAATGTAGTGCGACCCTTTCCAAATTTATTATCGATTTGTTATCGAGGAAGGAAAATATCGTTGTTTAAATACGGTATAAATTTTATAACGATATAATATCGAACAATTTATCATAAATTGGACTTGTGACTCGAACGTGGCAGAGAGGAATGTTAATTATTCGAAGAGAATTATATAGTGTTTAGTAGAGAATATGAAAAAAGATAGATTATGTATCGCTTTCTATCTCGGTCGTATGTATTTAAATTTTATCGAACGCCGCCCCTTCGATTTGAAAATTGAAGGGGAACGTGGTTTGAGGCGAGCGTGGTTTCTTTGAACGGTGGAGCCCAATTCGGGGGGTGGAGTTTTATGGCGAGCTTGAGAGAAGCAAGGGAGGCGAGAGAGAAATTAGTGTCAACGTAGAAAGTGGAATCTCGAGAGGAGGAAATATTAAATGTGGACACTTTCATCTCGGATCACGTAGTTTTCTTTCTTGAATTTGTGGTTTTTTTCATTGGAAAGAGAGAGCTTGTAGTAGGGGATCGATGAAACGTGCCGTCGCCTCCTCGAGAAGAACTTCTCCAATGCAAAGAAAGAAGGAGGCAAAAGGAAGGAAACCGAAGCGATTGTAGGTTGAAATTAGCATTCTTCGTCACGCGATTGTCGAGCTATTTAATTGATTCATCGTGGGTACTCTTCATTTCCACGCCTAACATTTTTCCATTATGTTTCATTGGAGAAATTAACCCTTTCGAATTCCCCTCGTTTGAATAATTATCGTATCCATAAACGGCATCTTGCCGTTGATTGCCGTTTCAATTGTCCGCGTTCACGCGACTCTATTTATATACGAATTTTTCCAATGCAAGGAAAGAATGAGGCGAAACGAAGAAAGTTGGAGTGATGGCAGGTTGAAATTAATATTTTAATTGACTCATTGTGATTACTCTTCACGCGTATTTCCACTCTTAATAATTTTTATGTTTCATGGGAGAAAATTAATCGTATCGACAATTAGATTCTCTCCTTTGATCATTTGAGAAATTAAATGCCTGAATAATTATTGTGTCTATAAATAGCATCTTTTCGATGATTGGTATTTCAATTATCCATCTCCGCGACTTCATATAGTTTATACGAAATATTTTTCCAATGCAAGGAAAGAATGAGACGAAACGAAGAAAGTTGAAGTGATTGAAATTAGTATTTAATTAACTCATTGTGATTACTCTTCACGCGTATTTCCACTCTTAATAATTTTTATATTTATGGGAGGAAATTAATCGTATCGACAATTCGATTCCCTCCTTTGATCATCATTCGAGAAATTAATAATTCCCTTCGTTTGAATAATTATTGTATTTATAAATAGCATTTTTGATGATTAGATTTAATTGTCCGTCCACGCAAATGGTTATAGTTTATACGAATTTTTCTAATGCAAAAAAAAAAAAAAAAAAAGAATGAGGTAAAAAGAAGAAAACTGGTTGTAGATTGAAATTAGTATTTTTAATTGATTTATTTTGGTTATTCTTCTTCATTAATAAAATTAATCATTATCGACAAATAGATTCTCTCCTTTGATTATTTGACATCATTTGACTAATATTTTTACATAATTTTTATATTTCATCGAAGAAAATTAATCGTGTCGATTCCCTCGTTTGATCATCATTCGAGAAATTAACCCTCGTCTGAATAATTATCGTATCCATCTTGGCGATAATTGGCGTTTTAATCCACACGAGAGACGTATAATTTATACGAATTTTAATGCAAAAAAAAAAAAAAATGAAATATTAAAAATAGTATCGAAAATTAATTCTCTCATTTGATCATTATTCGAAAAATTAACCCTCGTCTAAATAATTATCGTATCTTATTATCATCGTATCGCATTTTAATTGTTTCTCCATATAATTTATACGAATTTTAATGTAAAAAAAAAAACTGAAGTATTAAAAACGGTTGAAGAACATTTTTAATTGACTCAATGCGGTTATTTAAGTATAGTTTTATATAATTTTATAATTTTATATTTATATAATTTTATATTTAAGTATAGTTCCCCGCCTAATATTTTAACATATCTTTTATGTTCCATCGAAGAAGATTAATCGAAAATTAATTCGACTCCCTCGTTTGATCATTATTCCAGAAATTAACCCTCGTCTGAATAATTATCATAAATATATAAACGGCATCTTGCCGATGACTGGCATTTTAATTGTTTCTCCATATAATTTATACGAATTTTACTGTAAAAAAAAACTGAAGTATTAAAAATAGTTGAAGAATATTTTTAATTATATAAAATATTTTTAATTGACTTGCGGTTATTTAAATATAGTTTTATATAATTTTATAATTTTATATTTAAGTATAATTCCCCGTCTAATATTTTAACATATTTTTTATGTTCCATCGAAGAAGATTAATCGAAAATTAATTCGACTCCCTCGTTTGATCATTATTCGAGAAATTAACCCTCGTCTGAATAATTATCGTATCCATAAACGGCATCTTGCCGATGATTTTAATTGTTTCTCCATATAATTTATACGAATTTTACTGTAAAAAAAAAACTGAAGTATTAAAAATAGTTGAAGAATATTTTTAATTGACTCAGTGCGGTTATTTAAGTATAGTTTTATATAATTTTATAATTTTATATTTATATAATTTTATATTTAAGTATAGTTCCTAATATTTTAACATATTTTTTATGTTCCATCGAAGAAGATTAATCGAAAATTAATTCGACTCCCTCGTTTGATCATTATTCCAGAAATTAACCCTCGTCTGAATAATTATCGTATCCATAAACGGCATCTTGCCGATGATTGGCGTTTTAATTGTCTCTTCACGCGATAAGCTTAACCGCCTCGTAACCACGGAGGAGATATTCCACACGACACGATTTATATATACGTATATACACATACATATATATATATATCTCACCACGGATATTCCGCGACACAGTTATATATATCGTTGGTGCGACGCCACGGACGAGATATCTCGCGAGTTTGTTTATTAGGCGAGTGTTCGGTGTGTTCGGTCCCTCCACACATTGCAACACCCTGTTACCCTCTCGTCCTAATAAACGTTCGTGGCGTTACGATATCGCGTCGCGCTGTATCTCTGTTCGTGTTTGCCAACCGGTTAACAGAATGTAACTAGGAATAATTGGTGGGATAAGCGGAGGGGTGTAGGTAGCTATAGTAGCCGCGGCTTTTAAACGTCGAATGGATACGCGATACGATGAATTCATCCGCCCTTGCGATACTTAAACCGTTGCGAGTTTTTTCTCGCGGAAAAAAAAATTAGTGGAATCGTGATTTATCGACGTACGAATTATCGATACCCGGTCATCAGTATCGACACATTAATATATATTCTCGCCCTGATTGTTACAAGGTTGGGTCCTATATAATATCGTACTAGCAGTAGTCGATATAGTTTCGTTCCATTCTCGTTGTCACTGTTCGTAACGTATGGCGGGATTTTTCTTCTTCTTTCTTTCCTTCCTTTCCTTTCCCTCCGTGAAATGTATCGTGGGAAAACTGGTATCGTATTACGAATCACATTTGGACGTTTATTATTTGCTCGAAGATCGAAAGGGTTTTTTTTCTCCTTCCCTTCTTCGAATTCGACATCCAATCCTAATGGATTTCTATAATACATGAATGGCTCGAAACAAAAAGTGTCGTCAGAGTGTTCGTTTCGAGAAGTGGAAATTTTTTTCATCCTCTTTTATCCGTCTTAAGGTTAAGAAACGTGTTCAGAAAGCTTTCTGCAGATACTTGATCCTCTCCTTCAACAACGTTCTCCCTATTTAACCGTCCCATTAAAATTGTCAAAATTAATTTTCGAATTAGAAGGAAGTGGAAGGCGTTAACGCGCGAAAACGAAGAAGGTGAAGAGGAGGAGGGGGGCGAAAAGGGAAAATTGGCTTTCCTTAGACGGGACTCCTCAAAGAGGGAGGGGAGGAAGAAGCCCTTTGCTCTCTGAAAACGGAGAAACCGCGCACAGGGATATCTGAATTATGTATACAACGAGGGGAGGAGGGGAGTAAGCCGGCCGTCTTAACGGTGTAACGAGCTGTCGATGTCAAGGCAACGAACCTTACGCTAACCCTTGCCACGTGGAATTTATCGGCACGTCATAACGAAAAGGAGGATGCTTGTTACACCCCTCCACGATTCACGATTCAGACCTCTTCATTTAGTTGGCGAGACGACGGGGGCCTTGGTGTGTCAACGAGTTGTTACCCTCGAAGGGTTCTGATACGATTTCGCGTCGAGTAAACCGAGCTCTTCTCGTGAATTTTATGCATGTAAGCGCAATAAGTATCGATCGAAGGTTCGATTTTTCATCCCAAATTTAAGCGTTTTGAGTTTTTTTAAATTTTGGAAATTTAAAAAATGGAATGGCGGTTAGATCGTCGTGCCAATTTCGGTTACTTTTTTATTCCAAAATAAAATTGTTGGTAAAGTTAAAGTCTTTGGAAAACAAAAGTTTTGGTAAAGTTAAAGTCTTTGGAAAACGACAAAAGTTTGGAAAATTTTGCTAAAATTTCGAATAAATCGTGGGAATAGGCTTCGTTCGTTTGTTCATCGGTGGATACAATTAATTATTTTCTAGGAATTTTGAGCTCGTTTCCATTAACGACTCTGCACCGTTGTCGTTACGAGCTAGATTCCAAAACCTCGATTGCAAATCTTTCTATCGAAGCATATCCAAAGTTTTAGAGATGATCGTGTTACGACGTTGAACAGGATCATTAGCGAGAGGGTGAATTTTCAGAATCATAATAAGATAATGAACGTCGAAGTGATTTCTAATTCCAGGCATACATAATTTCAAGACATACCACCGATTTATCCATCCGATCCTCGATAATTCCAATTAAAAATTTCAGAGCTAATAATTTTTAATTTCCTCTCCCCTTTTCGCCTCTTTATACGTAATTTCATCCCCCTTCGAGCTTCCATTTCTCGAAACTTTTCCTCGCGTGCAAGTATATCCCCCTTCCGATCCTTGACCCAAATATCGGATGTACGATGTAAAAGCCGTAGCCGTGATCACGGTGTATCGTCGGTCAAGTAGCCATCTTTCGAGCTAACGATTCGACCGAGATGATACAATTGATACTTCATCGATCCCTGTAATTGCCCCATTATCTTCCTCAATCTCGTTGGTTTCGATATATTCACGCTGTATAAAACTGGAATTTCTTATGAATCCTCATGAATCAATGAAAAGTAGGTAATAATATATTAGAATTAATATTTAAGAGAAACAGATTGTTCTTTTGAATCCATTACCAGATTTCCATCGATTTAATTCACTCTCTTATGTCTTGTACACATTTAGCTGCGATATATACGCAACGGTGATCGCGATTGAGAAAGACGATACGGAGAAGCATCGCAATTAGAATCGTTCGCCTTGGATACTTTTGCGGGTATTCGGCTTGTTTTCGAAGCCTTGGAACTTTTCCATCTTATCGTATCGTATCGTATCGTATCGTATCGTATCGAGAAAACTTTGGTCGGCCAAGTTTTATCGCTTCTTTCCGTCCTTTCGTTCCCCTCCATTTGCGCAGAGAGAGAGAGAGAGAGAGAGAGAGAGAGAGAAAGGGGGTATTGGAAACGGGAAACATAGCGGGACAGGAACAACCGGTTGAGAACAAAGATGAAAAGTTTGGCGGGGACGAGAGGAAGAGGGAGGTGGCCGAAGCGAGATAGCCCATAATAATAAAAAATTATCGATTTTCCCAGAGATTTTCTACACCGTTTTATTAATTATTTCCACGTTTTATTAATTATATTAAGAATTTTTTCGCAGTTAAATGTAAATCCATCAGAAAGGAAGGGAAAAAAAGATCTTTAAACTTGATTAATTAATAAAATTTCGTATCCAAAGGCACGAATATCGGAAAAAGGGTCGAGATTAATAAGAATATACCGATGGGATGAAAAATTGACATTGTAAAAAAGAATATTCCATATTTCGTGGAAAAAACTAGCAAAATTGGAAAGAAAATTGTGAATCAACAGAGAAAGGATATATCTATATATATATATATATAACAAAGAAGGATGATCACGCGCGAAAGGAAGAAGATTTTTCGAAAGTCTGCGTCGACGAACTCGTTATGTACCGAACACCTCCTCACGCGTTTATTTCTCTCCGGGACGAGACGCATTTATTCTCACTCCCCCTTCTTTTCGCCTCTTTGCATTCTCGTGTAAGATCGCGTCCTCGAGGCACCAATCTGTCCTCGGGGGTGGAGCCGTTTCGATCTCGATGCCTCGCTCTCCATTCTTCGCCACACGCTTTTTCCTCGCGAACGCCTCGTACGCCCCCCCTATCAAAGGGGGTCGAACGTGGCGAGGAGGAAGAGTGCGCCACCTGCGAATGGACGGGCGGAATGAGAGAAAGAAGGGAAGAAGAGGCGTGCGGTTCTCGATCGTGAACCGTGTTCTCCTTCGTCCCTCGATCGAACGGTGGAAACTCCTCGTCGAGATCCTCGAGAGAGCCGATGAATCATGGCGGAGATAGTTGGAGGGAGAGAAACTCTCCCTCACCCTCGTTAATAAAATTCTTCCGATACACGCGAGAATTACTTTTCTTCCCCGAGTTTTTCGATCTTGATCCATTCGGATCGATTCGGCGCTCGAACGAAAGGGTCCGGCTGGTTATTGCGAACTTTGACGAAGATTCTTGGTTATTTTTCTTCGCCTCGATAATTCCAGTTTCGTTGGATCGTAAAATTTCTTTTCTTTTTTTGAGCGAGATCAAGAGAGGAATTTAGAATTTGTAAAAAATTGTTGGTGAACAATGTGATATATACAAATACAACGAAGAATCGAGAAGAAACTGGGATAAGAAAGGGGGTTGTTTCTGGCATATTACGTCATGCAATTATCGTAAAATGTAATTAGAAATCTCTTTGTTCAACATCGCGACTAGTTCATCGTGACTAATTGTTTTGAATTTGAAATTGCATAAAATGGCAACGATCTCTTTTACGCGAAGAATGCACAATTGGCCAAACTACGACAAGTATAATCTCGTTTCTAGCTTCATTACAATATATATATATATATTTCTTCCTCGGATCGTGACACGTGCTTATCCATTATTTAATTAACTTCGATTAAATTTAATCAAAATTAGCTTCCTTTCTGTCGTGAAAAATAAATATTTCCCGACTATATTCTAATTTTTTTTTCACACATTCTCCTCTAATCTTTGTTCGAATTTAACCAAAATTGATTTTCTTTCTGTTGGAAAAATAAATATCCCAATATTATTATATATCCTACTATATATCCTAATATTACTATATATCCTAATATCCTAATTTTTTTTCACTCTATTCTCTATTTACTATTCTCCTCTAATCCTCGTTTGATCAAATTTAACCAAAATTGACTTTCTTTCTATTGGAAAAATAAATATTCCAACTATATCCTAATTTTTTTTTCACTATATTCTCTATTCACTATTCTCCTCTAATCTTCGTTTAGTCAAATTTAACCAAAATTGACTTCCTTTCTATTCGAAAAATAAATATTCCAACTATATCCTAATTTTTTTTTCACACATTCTCCTCTAATCCTCGTTTAGTCAAATTTAACCAAAATTGACTTTCTTTCTATTGAAAAAATAAATATTCCAACTATATCCTAATTTTTTTTCACTCTATTCTCTATTCACTATTCTCCTCTAATCCTCCTTTAATCAAAATTAACCAAAATTGACTTTTTTTCTATTGGAAAAATAAATATTCCAACTATACCCTAATTTTTTTTTCACACATTCTCCTCTAATCTTTGTTCGAATTTAATCAAAATTGATTTTCCTTCTGTTGAAAAAATAAATATTCCAACTATACCCTAATTTTTTTTTCCACACATTCACTAGAATAACGGGGAAATTGGAATTGGAATAATTCCGAATATTTGCGAAGAGTATACAGAAGCATGGTCGCAGGGGGTGGAAGAGGACAGAGGGATGATAGGTTTGACGGGATTTAGTGCTTGTAATGGCAAACTCGACGTCTGGTGTTGCGGTCGGCTTCGACCGGCGTATTAGAGAAAGGCCGGCGGGATTACGTAGATGGGGTAAACACGGTCCCGTTTCTAAACTGTGTGACGTTTTCAAAGTTACGTCGCACGATGCATCCTCTCTCTACCTAAATGCATTAAAACCTCTCGTTCGTGCGCTTACGTAGCTGAGAGGGATGGGCCGCACTTCGAATTAATCGTCCCACCAAAAACGATCGAAAAGGAGGAAAATTCTTCGCAAAAGTTACTTCACGCATGTGTATATATATATAAAATATAATATAATAAAATATTATATTTTAATATATTTTAATATATAAATAAAATATAATAAAATATATGTAAATATAATAGTAAATATATATAAAATTCGATTGAACTGAAAATTTGAGGAACGACGTCCCTCGAAGTATTAAAGCGTCGTTCGAATATTGCTTTTCATATTCTTAAGACGCGAGAAAACGTACGCATTATTGAAAATTTAAAATTTTTTGTGTAGCAACTTGATTTCGCGCGTATGTCTTGAGCGTGTCAAGTAAGTGATTATACATTTTTTAATAGAGAAAATCTGTTTATTACGAGATTTATTACGAAATCTGGCATGAATCACTCGCCGCTCAAGTCGCCGCATAAAACGCCACGCAAACTCTTATCGCGTGGAACGAAGTATGAAAAATCGTTGACAAATCGTGTTGCATTTGTGAATTTCTAACATGAAGTAGTTACTTAACTTTAAGCTTAATTTACAAAGGAAACTTATCGATAATCTATAACGATTTAAATTAAAGTAAATGTTTCGAGATATTATAAAATTGAAACTTAAACGTTAATAAATTAATAATGTAATTTATAGGACATTTCTCAACTATTGAAATAGTTCGTTATCAGATATCGATCAATTCTCTATCTATATGTATTTTGTTCAATCTGTAAACATCTTTAAAAATTTTAATATATAAAAGTTTTAATAATGTAATGATTATTGTACATTGCATTGAAACAATTATTTTTTATAAATTTGAAAATGAACTTTAATCCACTTTTAATACAATAGTTCGAACCATTGGCGATTGAGAGTTCGCAAAGAGTTATAAATATCCGAAAGTAATCGAGAATGGAGCGGATGAAATTTCTCAAATTTTTACACACCCGAGTATGCAAATTACGAAGAAAACTTTCCAATTCGTTTATTTCTAGAGCCGAGAGCAATTTAATTTTGGCCGGAAACGCGGTTCTCTATGTACTTCCGTAACCTTCCTGGATCGATAAATTTTTACAGAGTCTCTCTGTAAGACACACAACGGGCCACTTTTTGTCCTGATCAGGCCATGTACGATAATTTTTCGACGATGTATCGTCGTACAAAACAATTGGCTCGATTGTGCACGCGGTGATGAAAGAAAAGAATTATTCATCGAATAGGAAAGATCGTTTATTTTTCGAAAAATTGATCGAATCCTCGATCGATTCGATTATATATATATATATATCGATTTTCCAAATCTTTCTCTTCGATTTCCAAGACCGTTGTGTACGCGTTTCAGGCCACAGTTCTTCTCTCGGCATCGCGCGTATTCGATTGCCATTTTTCGAGCATGTGCTCATTTCACCCTCTTTCGTATTCTATCCCATTTGAAAGAGCTGCATTATAGATCGTGTGAAATCCAAGTGTCTGACCCCAATCGAAATACCCCCGACTCGTGAGAGAAACAGGTACGTGCGAGGGGAAGAGGGTAGACGCGGAGAGGATAGGATACAAGGGCAACGAGGGAGAGGGAGGGGGAGGGGGGAACATCGTTGAAATCCCATGTGAATCTGATGGGTCACGGAAGTAGAGTGCATCGATCAATAAATCTCGATGGAGATAAGAGCTTATGTAAACGCTTCAAACTGTCCAATGGACACCTATCCGACGTGGCGTCGTCCCTATTTTCCTGTTTGATTTCTCTTTGATTTCTTTTTGACACGGTGACGCGGCTCCTTTTGTCCGCAAGGAACGCGTCATTATGCGTTTCGAAGCATTCGTTCACGTATGCTTCCAATTGCGTCAAGGGTAGATCGTTTCCAAGGTGTAAGATTGTATTTGGATTAGAGAAGTTTAAATTTCTCTTTTATCATTTTTCTAGCTAGATTATTGGAAATCCAAAGTTTTTCTTCTTTCTAGCTGCCTGTATACGTAAAGTTTCTAGGGCAAGATTTCTATTCTTTGTTTTCGAGATTCGTGGTATTAGATATAGCGTGATATTAGATAGGTTTAGTTTCTTTGCCTGACCACGATATGTCTATACTACTTTAGCCTCCAAATTACTTACTTAAGAATAATCTATGTTATCTTGTTATAAGAAATAAGAAAATTAAACTAGTCGATTGTCGCGACAAATTTCTCTTTTATTATTTTTATAGTTAGATTATTGGAAATTCAAAATTTTTCTTCTTCTTCTGGCTGCTTGCATACGTAAAAGTATAAAGCAAAATTTTATTTGATTTCGTTTTCATACAACGTGATATTAGATAAATCTACTTTCTTTGCCTGACCACGATATATCTATACTACTTTAACCTCCAAATTACCTAAGAATAATCTACATTACCGTGTTATAAGAAATAAGAAAATTAAATTAGTCGATTGTCGCGACAAGTTTCTCTTTTATTATTTTTATAGTTAGATTATTGGAAATTCAAAATTTTTCTTCTTCTTCTGGCTGCTTGCATACGTAAAAGTATAAGGCAAAATTTTATTTGATTTCGTTTTCATACAACGTGATATTAGATAAATCTACTTTCTTTGCCTGACCACGACACATCTATACTACTTTACTCTCAACCAATTACAAATTACTCAATAAGAATAATCTACGTACTGTATTATAAGAAATAAGAAAATTAAACTAGTCGATTGTCGCGACAAATTTCTCTTTTATTATTTTTATAATTAAATTATTGGAAATCCAAAGTTTTTCTTCTTCTGGCTGCCTATATACGTAAAAGTATAAGGCAAAATTTTATTTGATTTCGTTTTCGAGATTCGTACAGCGTGATATTAAGTAAATCTACTTTCTTTGCCTGACCACGACACATCTATACTACTTTACTCTCAACCAATTACAAATTACTCAATAAGAATAATCTACGTACTGTATTATAAGAAATAAGAAAATTAAATTAATCGATTGTCGCGACAAATTTCTCTTTTATTATTTTTATAGTTAGATTATTGGAAATCCAAAGTTTTTCTTCTTCTTCTGGCTGCCTGCATACGTAAAAGTATAAGGCAAAATTTTATTTGATTTCGTTTTCATACAACGTGATATTAGATAGATCTATTTTGTTTGTCTGACCATGACACGTCTACAATACTTTATTCTCCGAATTACTCACGTAAGAATAATTTACGTGTTATAATAAGCAAGAAAATTAAATTAATCGATTTTCGCGACATGTTTCTCTTTTATTATTTTTCTAGCTAGATCTTCTAGATCACTGGAAGTCCAAAGTTTTCCTTCTTTCTGGCTATACGTAAAGTTGGGCAAGATTCTATTTGACTTTGTTTTCGAGATTCGTGATATTAGATACAGCGTGATATTAGTTAGATTTACTTTCTTTGCCTGATCACACACGTCTATACTAGTTTAGCCTCAAAATTACTTACTTAAGAATAATCTACGTTACCGTGTTATAAGAAATAAGGAAATTAAATTCGATTGTCGCGACAAGTTTCTCTTTTATTATTTTTATAGCTAGATCACTGGAAATCCAAAGTTTTTCTTCTTTCTGGCTGCCTATTCGTCTGACCATGACACGCCTATACTATTTTACACTCCCAATTACTCACGTAAGAATAATTTACGTGTTGTAAGAAGTAAGAAAATTAAATTAATCGATTGTCGCGACAAGTTTCTCTTTCATTATTTTTATAGCTAGATTATTGGAAATCCAATGTTTTTCTTCTTTCTGGCTGCCTGCATACGTAAAATTTGAAATATAAGGCAAAATTTTATTTGATTTCGTTTTCGAGATTCGTACAGCGTGATATTAGATAGATCTACTTTCTTGGTCTGACCACTACACATTTATACTACTTTAGTTTCCCAATTACTTATGTAAGGATACGTATTATAAGAAGTAAGAAAATTAAATTAATCGATTGTCGCGACAAATTTCTCTTTCATTATTTTTCTAGCTAGAAATCCAGTTTTTCTTCTTCTTCTGACTGTCTTCTGACTGTATACGTAAAATTGGGCAAGATTCTATTTAATTTCGTTTTCGAGATTCGTAATATTAGATAGATCTACTTTCTTTGTCTGACCACTACACATTTATACTACTTTAATTTCGTTTTCGAGATTCGTACAGCGTGATATTAGATAGATCTACTTTCTTTGTCTGACCACTACACATTTATACTACTTTAGTTTCCCAATTACTTATGTAAGGATACGTATTATAAGAAGTAAGAAAATTAAATTAATCGATTGTCGCGACAAATTTCTCTTTCATTATTTTTCTAGCTAGAAATCCAGTTTTTCTTCTTCTTCTGACTGTCTTCTGACTGTATACGTAAAATTGGGCAAGATTCTATTTAATTTCGTTTTCGAGATTCGTACAGCGTAATATTAGATAGATCTACTTTCTTTGCCTGACCACTACACATTTATACTACTTCAGTTTCCCAATTACTTATGTAAGGATAATCTACGTATTATAAGAATTAAGAAAATTAAATTAATCGATTATCGTGACAAGTTTCATCATTTTTATAGCTTATATATATAGATCACTGGAAATCCAAAATTTTTCATTTTCTTTTGGCTGTCTACGTAATGTTGGACAAGATTCTATTTAATTTAGTTTTCGAGATTCGTACAGCGTGATATATAGATAGATCTACTTTCTTTGTCTGACCATGACACGTCTATACTATTTTACCCTCCTAATTACCTAAGAATAATCTACCTATTATAAGAAAATTAAATTAATCGATAATTGTCTTTTATTATTTTTATAGCTAATCATTTTAGCTATTTTTATAGCTAATCATTGGAAATCCAAAGTTTTTCTTCTTCTTCTTCTGACTGTCTGTACACGCAAAGTCGGGCAAGATTCTATTTAATTTCGTTTTCGAGATTCGTACAGCGTACGTATATACATAGATCTACTTTAGCCTACGAATTATTTACCTAAGAATAATCTACGTATCATAAGAAGTAAGAAAATTAAATTAATCGATTTAACTTGTCGCGTTTAATTAACGCGTTCGAGGACGACAAGTTTCTCTTTTATCATCTCTTTTCTATTTTCTAGCTAGATCACTGGAAATCCAAAGTTTTCCTTCTTTCTGGCTGCCTGCATACGTAAAGTTGGGAGCATAAGATTTATTATTCAGTCGGTGTACGCAAGCTTCGGTTAGATCTCCGTGTTTCTATAAGAGGGGCTTTATATCTTGAAAATGCGTTTAAACCGAAACGCTGTGAAAAATTCGCAATCCCATTCGCGCGTATCAATTTATAAAAACGCGCAATATGAAAATATTCTAAATGTTAATGCAACGGAACGACGATATATAACGTTTTCTCATTTTTCTTAGCCGCATACACTTCGAATCGAATTTTATCGTCGATGCGTTTACTTTGTATATATTATGCACCTCGCAAGCTAATTTAAGCTATATTTTTATTCTCCGCACAATTTCTATTCGTTGTTTTTCCCCCTCCCCTTTCTTCTTTTTTCTCGATCACGTGCCCTTGTATATTTATTTCTCCCCCTACTTTTTCGCGCGAGTTCGACTTTGCGAACCAACCAATTTTTACGTTCCACCAGATTCCAAACTTACTGTTAAACCGAACAAACTTTTTCCCCTCGCTCTCTCGTTTCCCTGCTCTTTATTATCAATTTTGCTCTGCCGTGTTTTCAGATACCTTAATAAAAGTTCTTCTCAGTTTTTCTATCCTCACGAATCGTCACGTTTTCTTCTTTCTTCGATATTTTAAAATTCGAACTTTTCTAATTTCGAAGGAACGCGCACGTATATATTTTTCTATATATAATTTCAACTACAGTAATATAAATTAATAATTATTCTCAGCCTCGCTATATTAAATTATCAAAATAATTTTCGCGCAGAAAGCCAGAATTTACTTTGCACAACGAGTTACGTTCTCAAAAGAATTTTCAACTACGTTTGCTCCTTTAATTTTTCAAGAAATTTAAAATCCACTTTGTATAATCTACGCATTCTCTCTTGGCGCATTTCATGGATAACAATTACGTTTTTTTTTTTTTTCTCGTCTCTCGAAACAAAAGTTTCGTGTACAAACGCGGCTCCTCTTCAGATTAGATTTTGTTTTCCCTCCCTGTTTAATCCAAATTCTCGCACTCGGCCAAGTTTTATCCTTGAATCCTTGGCCGTTCAAGCGAGTGGAGGGAGGGGAGGAAAAAGATAGAAAATCGATCTATCGCGAAAGTTGGGATCGCTGTGTAGCCGAGGTAAAATAATAAAAAAATGGTCCCCAATCGTCAAATTGGATTCGTTGCAATTTACTTGATTGAACTTAGGAATCGAATCGCTCGACGAGACGAAAGCCAGTTTGGAAATATTTCTTGGCTGCACGTGCCGGAAACAAACTTCCACCTGCGTTTTCTACCATTTTCTTTCGTCGTCTCAGACTGATTCGAGAAACGATTGCTTCCTTCCCACCATTTTCTTTTTCCTTTCTTCTTTTATTTCACGTTTCACGTTTCCTTTCTTCTCCCATTCTTGTTGCGATCTTTGAAAATTATTCCGTCGTTAAACGTTATCTTTACTTTTTTCCAGAATGCTCTTTATCCAATCTTTTTTTTTCTAATAAAAATAAAATTCGCCTGAAAAATAAATCAATCCAATTTTAAATTTTTTACTCAAAATTAATCGACTCCAGAATGCCCTTTGTCCAATTTTTTTTTTCTAATAAAATAAAATTCGCCTGAAAAATGAATCAATCCAATTCTAAATTTTTTACTCAAAATTAATCAACTCCAGAATGCCCTTTGTCCAATTTTTTTTTTCTAATAAAATAAAATTTGCCTGAAAAATAAATCAATCCAATTCTAAATTTTTTACTCAAAATTAATCGACTCCAGAATGCCCTTTGTCCAATTTTTTTTTTTCTAATAAAATAAAATTCCCCATTCCATCTGAAAAATAATTCAGTCCAATTCTAAATTTTTTAATCAAAATTAATCGACTCCAGAATGCCCTTTGTCCAATTTTTTTTTTTCTAATAAAATAAAATTCCCCATTCCATTTGAAAAATAATTCAGTCCAATTCTAAATTTTTTAATCAAAATTAATCGACTCCAGAATGCCCTTTGTCCAATTTTTTTTTTCTAATAAAATAAAATTCGCCTGAAAAATAAATCAATGCAATTCTAAATTTTTTACTCAAAATTAATCGACTTCAGAATGCCCTTTGTCCAATTTTTTTTTTTCTAATAAAATAAAATTCCCCATTCCGTCTGAAAAATAATTCAGTCCAATTCTAAATTTTTTAATCAAAATTAATCGACTCCAGAATGCCCTTTGTCCAATTTTTTTTTTCTAATAAAATAAAATTCGCCTGGAAAATAATTCAGTCCAATTTTTTGATCAAAATTAATCTTAACTCTTTTTCCAAAATCCAAAAAATCATCGATTATCGTAATAATAACTTGATAATAATCGTATTTAAAAATTATTTATTTATTAACAGCAGACCTCTTCCCATCGAAGCTGCTCGATCATCCGAACTTGTCTTATCCCCTTAGCACGATTTGACAAACGAGCCACAACCAGCGTGTACCAATTATTGGCGAAAATAAATTACTCAACGAATTTATCCGATTCGTTCTCGTGAATTCCAAGATATTCCAACAAGATATTCACGTGTCTAACTCAAGAGCGCCCCCTCTCTTCCCTCCTCCCTCACGAATATAACTGTAACGCACGCACTGTAACCAATACAGTGAGTACAGCGAACGAAAATGAGAATCGGTGAAAGAGAAGTTTACGAACGTTGAAACGATGGCGATATCCATTATCAAGATTTCGATTGTCTGGGGTTTACGAGTGTTTACCGGCAGGATTTCCTCGTCCCGTTAATGGGAAGCTAACGATTTTCTGCAGCCCCATTATTCATCGCCGTTGGTAACCATAAAGTTGGTCGGGCCACGGTCGGTCGGGCTAATGGTAGGGTTGAACCCAGTGGTTGGGGAGGGGAGGGGAGGGACTCCTTCCCCCTCCAAATCGAGTATTAAATCGTTCTGCTAACGTGGCGCGATAATTTGTCGCCCGAGGGGAGGGGGGGGGGGCCAGGTGTTGAGCTCCGCTGGACTTACGGCCGGATCCGCCTGTTTGTCTTTGGCCACTGAAAACTTTATATCGTCGATCGAACCGGTCCTCTGGTAACAGACGATCGAACGAATTTTGAAGGGGAGGGAGGGGGGCGACCCTCCCTTTCAACGGTGGAGAGATTATTCGAGACGAATATTCTTTACTTATACTGTGAATTTCTCTTTGGAAATTTTTTTATAACTTTTATTCTGATGATTCTCGAAGATTTTTACTTATACTGATATAATCTTTACTTATACTGTGAATTTCTCTTTGGAAATTTTTTTATAACTTTTATTCTGATGATTCTCGAAGATTTTTCAGATAATAATAATAATAATAATAAATATATTTTGAGGGAGGGAATAAAGTTCAGTAAATTTTGATAATTTATTGTTCGAGGGTTAAGTATGTCGAACGAGAGTAAGGAATTTTTGGAATTATTAAGATTTGGTACGAGATATCTTGTTTCAATGTTTTTTCGATCGATTAAAGGAATTAAAAGCACTCGAAGCAATAATAGGAAGAAGAAATTCTCGAAAAGTCTGTTCTTCTCGAAAAAGAAGCGAAACTTTGATATAATTGCAAATTATAATAATATATTGCACGAATCTGCTTCATACTCTGATATCATACACTAAACCATTATTCGAGTTTGTAAATAATTAATCGATTTAATTTTATTTACACATTAAATAACAATTAAAATGTAAAAGTGAATTATAAAAGTGCATTTATATCTATATATTTTTTCTAGAGCGTCATACGTCAGCAATCTGTTGAGATCAAGACCATTCAATATACCTTCCTTTCTTCTAACAGATCGATAGAGACAATAAAAAATGATCGAGATCATTGAAAAGAGAGAGAAACTGAATTCCACGCGGAAGGGATGGATCTCGAATCGATAACTGACGCGAGGGATAAGAGTAGAGCAGAGAGCAGGGTTCGTGAAACGGAAGTCCGCGGTCAGGAGGAGGGGCGGAGGTGAAAATGGAGCTCAAACACGGGCGCAGTAGCTCGTCAAAATTTGCTCACCGCATATTTGTCTTGACATGGCATGGTTATTACAGGATGATCGAATCGAGCCACGACGGCCAACGCTTGCGCGTCTAGTTCTGGTCTTCGGGGATAAACGCGTGGCGCATCGCGACGACGATCCCCTCCCCGATTCATCGCAATTCACGCGCTCAATTAACCCATCCATCCATCGTGGGTATCGATCGCAATTGGACGGATTTCTGGATCTCGGTTTCCCTCGATCTTGGAAGAGTTTCGTGGTCGAAAGTGTCACAACAGGGGGATTGAAATTTCGTTCGTTCGGTTGAAAAGACTCGCGCAATTAGCGGCGAGGGTGGTATTCCGGCCATTTCGGCACGCAATTTCGACGTTGGTTCCGCAATGGAGGGGGAGGGCATCGCCAATGCGTCCGCTTCCCGAAAATTTCGCGCTCTGGAAATTGTTCGAGAAACGCCGAGCGGGATGGAAATCGTTCGACGAGGATGGAATGAAAACGGTGGGGAGTCGGTTTTCAGAGTTTTCTGAAAAGTTCGTTAATCCCTGTGGTAAGAAGAAACTTTTTAACCGTTCTATTATTCGCCGAGAAAGAGGTTTACGAATTGCGTGTTTCGAAGGAATAGGCCTCGAATTTTTTAATTCCCCTAGAGGGATCTCTACGAACTAAAGAGTCTACAATCCTTTTTCCCGTAAAATTGTAAAATTGAATTGTTCATTATTATTTTCGAAAAATACCTCTTCTTACTATTGTCTTTCGAATATAAAGAAACTCATATCCGCATATGCGCACATCTGGAAATTAGCCCGAGAAAGGAGTTTGGACACGGGTCGATTATCGTAAAAGGAGCGGCGTTTTATCAGGCCATTTTGTTTAAGTCGCGATCAGCTTTATAACTAATTAGATCTACCTACCCTCTCGGACAATATTCCGGGGCAACAGGATACGCGACGATAAGCGCGATAAGAGAGCCTCTGATTATCCACTCGAAACTCTTCAACCTGTGCACAACAACGCGTACGATCGAGCAACTTTTCTGTACGAGCAACGAAAAAAAGAGAAAGAGACAAAGAGAGAGAGAGAGAGAGAAAATGGCAAATCTCGTATTTGCTTGTATTTTCGAGTCCATCGAGTGTTGTACGAAATTCGGCGTGCAAAAAGGAGGGAAAAAGGGTCATTAATCGCGATTCTAAGGACAATTAGCGCGATGCTACTTTTTGGGTCGGGCAAAACCGACGTCAATGTTAATAGCCGGCCGCGAACGGTGGATATGCTAATAAGACAAAACACGGGTGCGTGGATTGCCAATTGTCGGATTCAATGAAAATATTTACGCGAATAAAGGATAATTGTCGAATGTTGTTCCGAAACGCGTTCAATCTTCGTACGAGAAGAGATAGAAAAATCGAAAAATCGGTTATCGACGACGATAATTGTGAACGAATGCGCGTTACTTCGAAAAAAGGAGATTCGAAATAGTGGAATGTGTCGTACATTCTTTTCACATCCTTCTTATTTAATTCAATTGAATATTCTTGAAAAGAGTTAATCGTGATCAATCGGAATTCAGAAGAATCGGAAGATCGGTACACGCATATATTGTAATATGTGAAAAGAAGAGCAAAGTTTTTAACTTTCAATGCTAATACTTTTATGCTTCCCTTCGAAAAATCTTTACTTATTCCTCCGAATGCAGTTTCGATCGATTTCCATGAACGAACAAGGTTCACCCGATGGAATCATCGTAACAGGTACAGAGATTGTTCCGTGACAGGTTGCGGTAAACGAAGTCCGTGGCCGAGGTTTTTCACGTGGTTTATTAAACGTTCAATTTGTCTATTGTTTTCCGCTCCAAATCGTTCTCTTCCGCCCGACCACTCTTCCCACGGACACGGTGTTCCTCGTTTATTGGACCTTCGCCGGGGCGCAAAAGCTTGATGCCATCCGTCGGCGTAAACAACGCGATCCACCAAGCTGTTGTTTTTTTTTTTTTTTTAACTCGTTACTCGGGATAAAAAATCGATGCCCACGAACGAAATAAAATATTTACTCGCTGTTTTTTTTCCAGAACGCTCACGTCCGGAACGCGGCACGGAGAAAATGCCCGAGAGAAAAAGCTAGATTTTCCCGAGATCTCGTTTCGTAACCATAGCTTTAACTTGGTTTTTGCGTAATAGCCTACCGGATCCGGAATCGATACCGAGGATACCGAGTTCTGGAACGAGTCGATGTCTCCGCCGATTTTTCTCCATCGATTTCTACAAGTTTAGAATTTTGAATCTTTTTCTTCTTCTATCTTCTATCTAAATTTCTCAATCTTGGAACAGAATCGTCAGAGATTACTTTTCGAAGTTATTTTTATGGAAGGATCGTTAAAAGATCGTTTTTTTTTTTCGACAGGCACGAGACTTTATTATTTGGATAAAAGTTTCGGAAAACACTGTGTACATTGAATCTTTTCTTCTTCTATCTTCTATCTAAATTCTCAATTTTGGAACAGAATCGTCAGAGATTATTTTTCGAAGTTATTTTTATGGATCGTTAAAAGATCGTTTTTTTTTTTTGATAGATACGATACTTTATTATTTGGATAAAAATTTCGGAAAACACTGTATATATTGAATCTTTTTCTTCTTCTATCTTCTATCTAAATTTCTCAATCTTGGAACAGAATCGTCAGAGATTACTTTTCGAAGTTATTTTTATGGAAGGATCGTTAAAAGATCGTTTTTTTTTCGACAGATACGATACTTTATTATTTGGATAAAAATTTCGGAAAACACCATGTACGTTAAATCTTTTTCTTCTTCTATCTTCTATCTAAATTCTCAATTTTGGAACAGAATCGTCAGAGATTACTTTTCGAAATTATTTTTATGGAAAGATCGTTAAAAGATCGTTTTGCAAGGTTTACATTTTTTTTTCAGGCACGAGACTTTATTATTTGGATAAAAGTTTCGGAAAACACCGTGTACGTTAAATCTTTTTCTTCTTCTATCTTCTATCTAAATTCTCAATCTCGGAACAGAATCGTCAGAAATTACTTTTCCAACGAAGTTATTTTATATATTTTTTATATTTTATATATTTTATGGAAGGATCTTTAAAAAAAATCATTTTACTTTTTTTTTTTCGACAGGCACGATACTTTATCATTTGGATAAAAATTTCAGAAAACACTGAATTGAATCTTTTTCTTCTTCCATCTTCTACCTAAATTCTCAATCTCGAAACAGAATCGTCAGAGATTACTTTTCGAAGTTATTTTTATGGAAGGATCGTTAAAAGATCGTTTTACATTTTTTTTTTCGATAGACTTATTTATACTTTATATTATATATATTAATATATAAATATTATATTATATATACTTTATATTATATTATACTTTATCATTTGGATAAAAATTTCGGAAAACACTGTGTACGTTAAATCTTTTTCTTCTTCTACCTTCTATCTAAATTTCTCAATTTTGGAACAGAATCGTCAGAGATTACTTTTCGAAATTATTTTTATGAAAGGATCGTTAAAAGATACATTTTTTTTTCAGGTACGATACTTTATTATTTGGATAAAAGTTTTGGAAAACACTGTGTATGTCGAATCTTTTTCTTCTTCTATTTTCTATTTAAATTTCTCAATCTCGGAACAGAATCGTCAGAGATTACTTTTCGAAGTTATTTTTATGGAAGGATCGTTAAAAGATCGTTTTACATTTTTTTTTTTCGACAGGCTTACTTATACTTTATATTATATATATTAATATATAAATATTATATTATATATACTTTATATTATATTATACTTTATCATTTGGATAAAAGTTTCGCAAAAACACGTGTGTACGCGCGAAAATGGAAATTGCTCGTTGTTCTCGTTCTCTCCGGTGAAAATGGCGGACGAAGACGCGAGGCGGACTCGGCGTTGCCTCGGGATTTCCAGTCGGCGGAGCGCATATTGGCGACTGTTATCTTTAAATGAAATCTTTCCACGTAAGAACCGTGCATGCACCTGTTATCGAACCTCCACTCGGCTTCAAATACGAGCTAGCTGATTGGCCATCGGGGCGCCAATTTCCGCTGTTGCGGATGCTATTCCAGCCGGAGTTAAAACAGACACCGCGCAATTCGGCGTAACACGCGTCAATTGATCCTCTCGTGCCCCCAATGTCCCCTTTGGAATCTGCAAGATTCCGGGTCGATACACGAGCCATCCTTTTCATTTCGTTCGATTAACTCTTTCGAGATAAGAAATTATAATAATTATAATAAGAATTTAGATAGAAGATGGAAGAAGGAAAAGATTTAACGTACACAGTGTTTTCTGAAATTTTTATCCAAATGATTATCGTGCCTGTCGAAAAAAAAAAAAAAAAGTAAAATGATCTTTTTTAACGATCCTTCCATAAAAAATATATAAAATATAATATTTCTTCAATCGATAGAAATGAATGAAGAGGTTATATCGATTTCGATTCGAGTCGGCCGATTATTCGCAAGTAGATATTTCAATTTTCAACCGACATTCGTTCCAGGGAAATGTACTAACGAGATTGCCTCCCCCCCCCGTCTTTCCCGCGTCGCGTTGTCGTTCCATTTAATCGATCGCTGTCTACTGTGAAATGGAAATAACGCGAAGGAAATAACGGAAGAGTGGCGATCGTTCTTTCCCCCTTCTCGATAATGCACGCTCGTGTTCCACTTTGGCTTAATTAGTATTCGCGTTGTCTTCGCGTTTCTGGGAGGGGGGTGGAGGAAGCATTGCGTTTCTAACCATCAACAGTTTCCTCCAAGTATCCAATTTCACGTCACCATTGTTTCTTTTTCTTCCACGATATTCCAGAAAATTCTCCTTTCGTTCGCATACGTTATATATCTATACTCTCTTATATCTATATATCTATATTCTCTTATATTAGACAAAAGAAATATCGCAAAACTATTCTTCTATTTCTTCACCATTGTCACCGGTGAAACGGTACAAACCGAGAACACGAGCACGAAAATTTTCGAGCAGTATTCGTGTTTCAAAGCTCGTTTTTACCGATGGAAGAGTGCGGCAATTTTTTCGCAAAACCCTTCTCCACGATCTCGGTTCCGAATGGGGAGTGCGATGGACAGGTTGTGGAGGACGATTGCGGCGGGATACGATCTCCTCTCGGGGAGGGGGGGGGGCTTAAACGACGGCGCCAGGGGTTTGAATCAAGAGGGGGGGGAGTCGAAAACACAAGGAAATGGAATATTCCATTTGGATATTGGACGGAGGGAGGGATATACTCGAAGGAGGAGGAGATGCGATGGCCGTGCCAGCCTGTTGGGAATCGTGACGCGTTCCACGCTCGTGTTTCTATCTCTCCGCGGTTCCGACAGATTTCCGTGAACGGAGGCGCGGCCTCGCTCCCAATTATCCGGGATACGGGATTAGCTGGGAAATCGACAGTCGAAATTCAGCGATGGGAACGAGCTCGTTAACCGTGGTAACGGTTAACTCGAACGCTAATCAATTTCCCCCCCCCCCCGTTCCCAATTAGCTTTCTTCGCGGTCAGAATTCTTCCAGATTTCGCTCGTAATCGGGGATAATGATTTTTTCTTTCCTTCCTTTTCTTTTTTAAAGCAAGTTACTCAACAGAATCGGATGGTTTGAAATTCGCCTTAAATCGTAGATGTGTGGCTAATGATCTCGAGATAACGGATAACAGATATTGTATCTCACGTGGTAGAAGGTTATTCGAACGTGGAAAAGTTAAAGAAACGATTTTTTTTTAAGAAAAGTAAAAGTGATTTGGAATTCACATTAAATTGTAAATTTCTGATCTCAACAGTTGAAATAATAGGTAAAAAAATACATTTCATGTGAAAAGGATTATTCGAACGTGGAAAAGTTAAAGAAACGATTTTTTTTTAAGAAAAGTAAGAGTGATTCGGAATTCACATTAAATTGTAAATTTCTGATCTCGACAGTTGAGATAATAAGTGAAAGAATACGTTTCATGTGAAAAGGGTTATTCGAACGTGGAAAAGTTAAAGAAACGATTTTTTTTTAAGAAAAGTAAGAGTAATTTGGAATTTACATTAAATTGTAAATTTTTGACTAATGATCTTGACAGTTGAAATAATAGATAAAAGAATACGTTTCATGTGAAAATTATTCGAACGTGGAAAAGTTAAAGAAACGATTTTTTTTTTAAGAAAAGTAAGAATGATTTGGAATTCACATTAAATTATAAATCTCTGATCTCGATAGTTGAGATAACAGGTGAAAGAATACGTTTCATGTGAAAAGGGTTATTCGAACGTGGAAAAGTTAAAGAAACGATTTTTTTTTAAGAAAAGTAAGAGTGATTTGGAATTTACATTAATTGTAAATCTTTGACTAATGATCTTGACAGTTATAGATAAAAGTTATAGAAATAATAGATAAAAAAATACGTTTCATGTGAAAAGGGTTATTCGAACGTGGAAAAGTTAAAGAAACGATTTTTTTTTAAGAAAAGTAAAAGTAGATCTTTGACTAATCTCGACAGTTGAGATAACGGATAACAGAATACATTTTATGTGAAGAGGGTTATTCGAATGTGGAAAAGTTAATAAGAAAAAACAATAACTTTTTTTTTTTTAAGGGAAAGTAGCGAGAGTGATTTGGAATTCACATTAAATTGTAGATCTCTGACTAATGATCTCGACAGTTGAGATAACGGATAACGTTTTATATGAAGAGGGTTATTCGAACGTGAAAAAGTTAATAAAAAGAAACGATGATTTTTTTTTAAAGAAAAAGTAACGAGAGTGAATACTTCTGTGGCTAATGATCTTGATAGTTGAGATAACAAGTAAGTTAATAAAAAGAAACGATGATTTCTTTCTTTCTTTCTTTCTTTCCTTTTTCTTTTCTCGAAGAAAAAGTAGCGAGAGCGATTTCGAATTCATTTTACGTTTTCAAGTCGCGTAGAGGATTATCGGAATTAAAGGAAAAAGTAATAAAAAAGGGAGTGATAATTTTTTTTTTTTTTTTTTAAGAAAAAATACCAAGAGTAGTTTGATTCGGAATTTCATCTTAAATTTTACTCGTCCGGCCAATGTAAAATTAAATCTAACCAAAATAGGTTTCGCGCATGGAAGACTATTCGAACGTGGAAAGGATAATAAAAAGAGCGGAAATCGGGAATAGAAAGTTCAGATAGAGGGGAAATAGAATATTCTAGCTGGTTGGATATCGGATAAATGAGACGAAACTATTACGGAAAAACGATAATTGACTTTGCGAGAACGTCTCTGGCAGAGATTATGGCTGAGCTCGTGAAGTCGATGGGAGCATTTTCCCCGCTGAAAATAAAGAATATAAGAAAATGTCTCTTTTTTACCCGGCTTGTATCCAGGGATTTTGCGAATCTAACGATCGCAACTAGTTGTTTGAAATTCGTGAATATATATATATATCTATATATAACATCGTGTCACGTTCAATTAATTTTTCAATTCGAATGTGACAAGGGACGAGGAATCGAAATTATTCACGAAAGATTCTTATTTCTTGTTCTTTCTCCCCTTTGCGAACGAGTCGCATGAACCTACCCAATGACATAGATTTTATTACAGTAAATAAAATCACAAAGTTAAGTTTCTTCTCCATCGAACGTCCCATCAACGATCTCGAACCACCACGACCACATAAAACACTTGACCAGATTTTACACTGTGTGCAAGTGTTCGAACGAGATTATAGTAAAAAAAAAAAAAAAAAAAAAAATTTAACCAACGCTTCGAACGTTCTTTAATCTATTTCGAAAAACCGTTAAACCATCGGAATCGGGATTAAAAACTCGTAAAAAACCATTTTCCAACCACTGACGAGATTCGTTCATCGGAGCGAACGATTTCTCGTCTCCTGGCCGAGGTTTATCAATCGAATCACGGTGGAAAAATTTCAAAATTTCACCGGAATTCGAGAAATTGAAAGGGGGCGGGGGGAGGGACCACCATCGTATCCGCTGGTGAACAAAGCAAAGAGTCCTGTATGGTGAATAAGTTGAATTCCAAGGAGAGAGAGAGAGAGAAAGAGAGAGAGAGAAAGAGAATCGGTATTCGGACCGCAGATGTTGGGGGGGGACAACGAGGGGTCTCTACGAGGTGGTGGCTCGCATTGGCCTGGGCTCTCTACGAGCTTTCCACTTGCTAAACTTGCATTTCTTTGGCGAGCGTGAGGGGGAGGGGGTGGAAGAGCGGGGCGGAAGAGGAAGTCGGTAACGGAGGGCGGAACAGAGGATGAAAGAGGGAGAAGGAAACTCCCCTCCCCCCTAGTTTTATTCAAATTTTCTCCACGCGAAATATCCACTTCCTCTCCGAGCTTCCTCCCATCCCTGTTCTTTCTTTCTTTCTTTCTTTCTCTCTTTCTTCGCGGCGCTTGGCGTCCCTCTCTTTCTCTCGTTTCTTTGGCGGCCGATACCGAGGGAAAGAAAGTGCGGCGTCAACGCAGGAGAAGACAGTCGGCAGCGTTGCGCATTGCTTTGTCCCTTTGTACCCGAGTATATATATATATATACGCTTGTTCTCTCCTCATTTCAAACTTTTCTCGTTTCTATAACCTTCCTCCTCCTCCCCTTCCTCTTCTCTTTTTTCTCTCTCGCTCGTAGAGAAGAGAGAAGCAGTTTCGTCGGTGTATTTTCATCAAATCTCGCTTGTCGTTGCCTTTGCCCCGAGCTCCACCGATTATCGATTAACACGGCATGGATTGTTCATCGAGTCGTGAATATTCCCGCGCGACGACGATCGATTCCCGATCTCCGCTGATTTCGATCGATTTCGATTCACATCCCGTAATAACTCTTCGTGTATTTTATTTTGATCCCCTTTTATATTGTTTTTCTTTTTGTCGCGACAAAAGGTTACATATAAATAGACTAGCATGTATAAGTGTCGCGAGGACATGGAAGGGTTTCGAGATGCGAGGTAGAGAGAGCGTCGCTCCTCTACTTCGCTCGTTTGTCGTTTCCTTCGAATTCGGAATTTATTCGAATATACTAATATAATATACTATATATATACTATATAATATATATAAATATATAATATAAATAATAATAATATATATAATTATAATATAATTATAATATATTATAATATAGTATATATATAATATATAATATAATATAATTAATAAATATAATATATGTAACGAAAGG